>NW_028118466.1:67500-75000 GCF_965113295.1 Leuciscus leuciscus
CTGCTGTGCTCATCTGGACACGCCCTGTCCATGGTGTGAATTTCAAAGAGATTGGAGAAACTTGAAAATTCGACCCAAAAAAACTCAAAGGGGTATCCCTTGGAGAATTTTTCAGTCAGATTTTCAAGTTTCTCCAAACTCCCTGAAATTCACAGCGCTGTCTGGGCACGTCCAGACGAGCGCAGGAGCGCAGGTTTCATCTCCAAATTCTGTCCAGAGGCTGAGATCTGGACGTTCCACGTACAATCTATCCCATTCAAAAATTTAGGCTGTTCGTGGACAGTGGAATTTCTGGGTTCTGAAGGCTGCAAATTGCTCAGGGGGGCCCAAAGATGAACATAAAATTGATATTTAATCAATTTTCTTAATTTTTAATCAATCTTGGCATCAAAATATAAAACAGCATCCCACCTGTAACTTATCTGACAGGGTCTCTGTAAGCTGTCCGTGGTCAATGCATTAATAGGTCATATTTCATACTTATTAATGTTTTATTACTTAAATCATAGAGTACAGTGCACAGGGAAGACAATCCAACATGTTACAGCCATTAATTATGCATAATTTGCATAAAATTCAACTGTCCCACAGACAGCCTATAGGGGCTCTGTCAAATAGGTTACAGGTGGGATGCTGTTTTTGACTTAGACATTTTCAGCGGGTGAATCCCTGTAAAGAATTGGGGATTTCAGCATATGTGCTGAAGGCCAGTGAGTAACTTATTAAGTTACAGGTGGGATGCTGATTTTGACCGGTGTACTTCACAGTTCATAATTATGCTGTCCACGGACAGCTTACAGGAACCCTGTCAAATA
This sequence comes from Leuciscus leuciscus, assembly GCF_965113295.1. Lineage (NCBI taxonomy): Eukaryota > Metazoa > Chordata > Actinopteri > Cypriniformes > Leuciscidae > Leuciscus > Leuciscus leuciscus. The sequence goes on from NW_028118466.1 coordinate 68,316, forward strand.
AGTTACAGGTGGGCACAGTAAGGGCCCACCTGTAACTTATTTGATGGGACCTCTTTAGGCTGTCCGTGGTCAATGCATTAACAGGTCACAATTCATACTCATAAATATTTTATGACTTTAAACATAATGTACAGTGCACAGGAAAGACAATCCAACATGTTGGGGGTCCTTTACAGTTCATAATTATGCATTATTAGCCTTAAAATGACATGTCCATGAAGTGCATACGGGGACCCTGTCAGATAAGTTGCAGGTGGGCTCAGGAAGGGCCCACCTGTAACTTATTTGACATGTCCACGGACAGCTTACAGGGACCCTGTCATATAAGTTGCAAGTGGGCCCTTCCTTTGCCCAACTGTAACTTATTTGACAGGGTCTCTGTAAGCTGTCCGTGGTCAATGCATTAACAGGTCATAATTCATGATTATTAATGTTTTATTACATAAATCATAGCCACCAGGCGCCGAGATATGGACGGGTGAGTTTTTGGAAAGATACGGTTGAGTTTTTGGGAAAGATACGATTGAGTTTTCGGAAAGATACGGGTGAGTTTTTGGAAAGATATGAGTTGTTGCTTAAATCATAGAGTACAGTGCACAGGGAAGACGACGCAACGTGTTGGGGCTCTTTACAGTTCATAATTATGCATAATTAGCCTTAAAATGGCATGTCCACGGACAGCTTACAGGAACCCTGTTGAATAAGTTACAGGTGGGCACTTCCTGTAAAATCATAGGAATTGCCCACCTGTAACTTATTCGACGGGACCTCTTTAGGCTGTCCGTGGTCAATGCATCAGTGGGTCATAATTCATGATTATTAATGTTTTATGACTTAAAACATGCAGTACAGTGCACAGGGAAGACAATCTAACATGTTGGGGCTCTTTACAGTTCATAATTATACATAATTAGCCTTAAAATGGCATGTCCACGGACAGCTTACAGGAACCCTGTCGAATAAGTTACAGGTGGGCACTTCCTGTAAAATCATAGGAATTGCCCAGCTGTAACTTATTTGACGGGACCTCTTTAGGCTGTCCGTGGTCAATGCATCAGTGGGTCATAATTCATGATTATTAATGTTTTATTACTTAAAACGTGCAGTACAGTGCACAGGAAAGACAATCCAACATGTTGGGGTACTTTACAGTTCATAATTGTGCATCGTTAGCCTTAAAATGACATGTCCATGGAGAGCTGACAGGGACCCCGTCAAATAAGTTGCAGGTGGGACTTCAGCACATATGCTGAAATCCCCAATTCCTTACAGGGATTCACCGGCCGAAAATGTCTAAGTCAAAAACAGCATCCCACCTGCAACTTATTTGATAGGGTCTCTGTAAGCTGTCCGTGGTCGTTGCATTAATAGGTCATATTTCATGATTATTAATGTCTTATTACTTAAAACATGCAGCACAGTGCACAGGGAAGACAATCCAACATGTTGGGGTACTTTACAGTTCATAATTGTGCATCGTTAGCCTTAAAATGACATGTCCATGGAGAGCTTACAGGGACCCCGTCAAATAAGTTGCAGGTGGGACTTCAGCACATATGCTGAAATCCCCAATTCCTTACAGGGATTCACCGGCCGAAAATGTCTAAGTCAAAAACAGCATCCCACCTGCAACTTATTTGATAGGGTCTCTGTAAGCTGTCCGTGGTCAATGCATCAATGGGTCATAATTCATGATTATTAATGTTTTATTACTTAAAACATGCAGTACAGTGCACAGGGAAGACAATCTAACATGTTGGGGCTATTTACAGTTCATAATTATGCATAATTAGCCTTAAAATGGCATGTCCACGGACAGCTTACAGGAACCCTGTTGAATAAGTTACAGGTGGGCACACCCAGTAAAATCATAGGAATTGCCCACCTGTAACTTATTCGACGGGACCTCTTTAGGCTGTCCGTGGTCAATGCATCAATGGGTCATAATTCATGATTATTAATGTTTTATTACTTAAAACATGCAGTACAGTGCACAGGGAAGACAATCTAACATGTTGGGGCTCTTTACAGTTCATAATTATGCATAATTAGCCTTAAAATGACAGGTCCACGGGCAGCTTAAAGGAACCCTGTTGAATAAGTTACAGGTGGGATGTTCACCAAACGCCTATGAAAATGAATGGGATAAGTGGCACGTGTCAGTGGCTCCCGCGCGGCCCCCGGGGGTCCGAGGGGCCCCAAACTCGGCAAAAAGTTGCGTCACGTGGCCCTCTGCGACATACCGAGCGGGCCAGGTCGAGACGCGCCCGGTTTATTTTTTGCTATTTTTTATGCACCTCTCTGTCTCCCATTGATCTCTATGGGAACATGTGTCTGCTAGGGTTAATTCAGCAGTTAGGATTAGAGGGCCCTCTAGGCTCAGGAAGCACCTAGAGCCACGAAACTCTGGGGCCCGACTCGGGGGCCCGTGGCGGTCGTCCGTGACGAATTTCGAGGTCCTGCGACCTTTTGACCCCTATGGGCGACTGTTTATTTGACGTCCCACGTGCAACTTATTCCATGGGGCTGTTGGTGGCCAATTAGCGCGAAAAAAGGTCAGAGGGACACGGAACTCTAGAACCCGTCCCAGGGGCCCGTGACGGGACGCATACGTCGATTTCGGGCCGATCGGGCGTTTCTTTCAAACCGTTTTGCCGAAACACACACTTAGAACCGATCTAGAACCACCAAATCCAGGATCTAGAACCGGGGGCCCCTGGACTAGCACCGTGTCGAATTTGGGGTCGCTGCGACCTTTCGACCCCTTTTGGCCCCTGTTTATGTGACGTCCCACGTGCAACTTATTCCATAGGGCTGTTGGTGGCCAATTAGCGCGAAAAAAGGTCCGAGGGACACAGAACTCTAGAACCCGTCCCAGGGGCCCGTGACGGGACGCATACGTCGATTTCGGGCCGATCGGACCTTTCTGTCCACCTTTCACGAAGCACATGGTCCAATTAATGCAGGCCCTCTTGCACACACAGACAGACATATGGTCAGAGTGAACCAAAGGGAGGAGAATTTCGCACTGCAAAAAGACACACTTGGAACCGATCTAGAACCCTGCGATCCGGGATCTAGAACCGGGGGCCCCTCGACTACCAGGGTGGCGAATTTGGAGGCGCTGCGACCTTTCGACCCCTGTGTTTCCGCCCTCCCACGTGCAACTTATTCAGTTCAAACTTCACAGGCGCTTCCTGGTCAAGGGGGTCTTTTTTCGGCCAAACGAGCGGACGGGGACACGGAACTCTAGAACCCGTCCCCGGGGCCCGTGAAGGGACGCATATGTCAGTTTCGGGACGATCGGGCGTTTCCTTCAAACCGTTTTGCCAAAACACACACTTAGAACCGATCTAGAACCCCGCGACCCGTGATCTAGAACCGGGGGCCCCTGGACTAGCACCGTGTCGAATTTGGGGTCGCTGCGACCTTTCGACCCCTTTTGGCCCCTGTTTATGTGTCGTCCCACGTGCAACTTATTCCATTGGGCTGTTGGTGGCCAATTAGCGCGAAAAAAGGTCCGAGGGACACGGAACTCTAGAACCCGTCCCAGGGGCCCGTGACGGGACGCATATGTCAATTTCGGGCCGATCGGACCTTTCTGTCACACCGTCCACCAAACACCTATGAAAATGAATGGGATAAGTTGCAAGTGTCAGTGGCCCCTGTTCGGCCCCCGGAGGTCCCACGGGCCCCAAACACTGCGTGCCGGTAGTTCCCGGGCCCCCGAACAACATATCAGGAGGACGAGTCTCTAGAACTCAGGGCAAAATTTTATGCAACCCTTGTTCAAGTTTCTCTCACAGGCCACTTGCACTCATAGATAACTCATAGACTGATATACCTTGATCGGTTCTAAGGTTCTATATATACTTAGAACCGATCTAGAACCCCGCGACCCATGATCTAGAACCGGGGGCCCCTGGGCTTCCACCGTGTCGAATTTGGGGTCGCTGCGACCTTTTGACCCCTATGGGCGACTGTTTATTCGACGTCCCACGTGCAACTTATTCCATGGGGCTGTTGGTGGCCAATTAGCGCGAAAAAAGGTCCGAGGGACACGGAACTCTAGAACCCGTCCCAGGGGCCCGTGACGGGACGCGTAAGTCGATTTCGGGCCGATCGGGCGTTTCTTTCAAACCGTTTTGCCGAAACACACACTTAGAACCGATCTAGAACCCCGCGACCCGTGATCTAGAACCGGGGGCCCCTGGACTAGCACCGTGTCGAATTTGGGGTCGCCGCGACCTTTCGACCCCTTTTGGCCCCTGTTTATGTGACGTCCCACGTGCAACTTATTCCATAGGGCTGTTGGTGGCCAATTAGCGCGAAAAAAGGTCCGAGGGACACGGAACTCTAGAACCCGTCCCAGGGGCCCGTGACGGGACGCATACGTCGATTTCGGGCCGATCGGACCTTTCTGTCCACCTTTCACGAAGCACATGGTCCAATTAATGGAGTCCCTCTTGCTAACACAGACAGACATATGGTCAGAGTGAACCAAAGGGAGGAGAATTTCGCACTGCAAAAAGACACACTTGGAACCGATCTAGAACCCTGCGATCCGGGATCTAGAACCGGGGGCCCCTCGACTACCAGGGTGGCGAATTTGGAGGCGCTGCGACCTTTCGACCCCTGTGTTTCCGCCCTCCCACGTGCAACTTATTCAGTTCAAACTTCACAGGCGCTTCCTGGTCAAGGGGGTCTTTTTTCGGCCAAACGAGCGGACGGGGACACGGAACTCTAGAACCCGTCCCCGGGGCCCGTGAAGGGACGCATATGTCAGTTTCGGGACGATCGGGCGTTTCCTTCAAACCGTTTTGCCAAAACACACACTTAGAACCGATCTAGAACCCCGCGACCCGTGATCTAGAACCGGGGGCCCCTGGACTAGCACCGTGTCGAATTTGGGGTCGCCGCGACCTTTCGACCCCTTTTGGCCCCTGTTTATGTGACGTCCCACGTGCAACTTATTCCATAGGGCTGTTGGTGGCCAATTAGCGCGAAAAAAGGTCCGAGGGACACGGAACTCTAGAACCCGTCCCAGGGGCCCGTGACGGGACGCATACGTCGATTTCGGGCCGATCGGACCTTTCTGTCCACCTTTCACGAAGCACATGGTCCAATTAATGGAGTCCCTCTTGCTAACACAGACAGACATATGGTCAGAGTGAACCAAAGGGAGGAGAATTTCGCACTGCAAAAAGACACACTTGGAACCGATCTAGAACCCTGCGATCCGGGATCTAGAACCGGGGGCCCCTCGACTACCAGGGTGGCGAATTTGGAGGCGCTGCGACCTTTCGACCCCTGTGTTTCCGCCCTCCCACGTGCAACTTATTCAGTTCAAACTTCACAGGCGCTTCCTGGTCAAGGGGGTCTTTTTTCGGCCAAACGAGCGGACGGGGACACGGAACTCTAGAACCCGTCCCAGGGGCCCGTGACGGGACGCATATGTCAGTTTCGGGACGATCGGGCGTTTCCTTCAAACCGTTGTGCTGAAACACACACTTAGAACCGATCTAGAACCCCGCGACCCGTGATCTAGAACCGGGGGCCCCTGGACTAGCACCGTGTCGAATTTGGGGTCGCCGCGAACTTTCGACCCCTTTAGGCCCCTGTTTATGTGTCGTCCCACGTGCAACTTATTCCATAGGGCTGTTGGTGGCCAATTAGCGCGAAAAAAGGTCAGAGGGACACGGAACTCTAGAACCCGTCCCAGGGGCCCGTGACGGGACGCATATGTCATTTTCGGGCCGATCGGACCTTTCTGTCACACCGTCCACCAAACACCTATGAAAATGAATGGGATAAGTTGCAAGTGTCAGTGGCCCCTGTTCGGCCCCCGGAGGTCCCACGGGCCCCAAACACTGCGTGCCGGTAGTCCTCGGGCCCCCGAACAACATATCAGGAGGACGAGTCTCTAGAACTCAGGGCTCATTTTTATGCAACCCTTGTTCAAGTTTCTCTCACAGGCCACTTGCACTCATAGATAACTCATAGACTGATATACCTTGATCGGTTCTAAGGTTCTATATACTTAGAACCGATCTAGAACCCCGCGACCCATGATCTAGAACCGGGGGCCCCTGGACTAGCACCGTGTCGAATTTGGGGTCGCTGCGACCTTTTGACCCCTTTTGGTCCCTGTTTAAGTGACGTCCCACGTGCAACTTATTCCATTGGGCTGTTGGTGGACAATTAGCGCGAAAAAAGGTCCGAGGGACACGGAACTCTAGAACCCGTCCCAGGGGCCCGTGGCGGGACGCATATGTCAGTTTCGGGCCGATCGGGCGTTTCCTTCAAACCGTTGTGCTGAAACACACACTTAGAACCGATCTAGAACCCCGCGACCCATGATCTAGAACCGGGGGCCCCTGGACTAGCACCGTGTCGAATTTGGGGTCGCTGCGACCTTTTGACCCCTTTTGGCCCCTGTTTGTTTGACGTCCCACCTGCAACTTATTCCATAGGGCTGTTGGTGGCCAATTAGCTCGAAAAAAGGTCCGAGGGACACGGAACTCTAGAACCCGTCCCAGGGGCCCGTGACGGGACGCATACGTCGATTTCGGGGCGATCGGACCACACCGGACCTCGTTCGGCCCCTGGAGGTGCTAGGGGCCCGAAACTTCATAGAAAGCTGCGTCACACGGCCCCCACAAACATACAGAGAGGGGAACGTCTA
>NW_028118466.1:82500-90000 GCF_965113295.1 Leuciscus leuciscus
CGCAGGCAACCCGGGGGCGCCTGTTTTCCGTTACCTTCTTCCTGGGGATCCGAGTTTTAACCGGATGACGGGGGGTGGGGGGGGTGGGGGTATGCGTTTACTGGAAGTCTCTTTTGCCACTCTCTCTGGGCTGAGTCAGGCCCATCGTTTTCCCCAACCGTTGGACCGACCACCACGGTTCTCTGGTCTGGATTTTGTACCCACTCTGAGTGCCTCCAACTGCTCTTCCCCTCCTCCATACAGGCCCGAAGGTCCGTTTTAGGACCGACTTGGCTCCAGGCGGAGCTCCGGTAGGCACGCGCCGAACTGTCTGTGACCGGGACCGAGGCACCCTCCCCGGGCTGGCCAGGGTAGGACTGAGAGCATGGAGCTCTGAACCCACCTCACATTTATGGACTTTGTCATTTCTTCGAATTTGACCCCCAGAGTCAATTGGGTGGGTCATTTGAGCTTGATTCGTTTCCCAGGGAGGCTGCAACCTGCCTGGGACGCACTTTTCAGAAAACCAGCCTGTCATTTCCTGGAGGTTTCGTACTTCCAGAGATCCACCACGGGTGGAGATTGAACTCTCTACTCTCCCCAGCCAGAGTGCCCTTTGGCTGGGCCGGCTTTCTCCTGGAGGCCCTCTCCCCTCCAGGACTTCCAGAGCTCCACCGCGCGCGCACGGTGTAAACTGGACTTTATACCCGACCAGGGCAACTCTTAGTGGGACTCACGACGGTCTGATGAGGGCGGGCGGGTGTGTGCCTCCAACTGCTCTTCCCCTCCTCCATACAGGCCCGAAGGTCCGTTTTAGGACCGACTTGGCTCCAGGCGGAGCTCCGGTAGGCACGCGCCGAACTGTCTGTGACCGGGACCGAGGCACCCTCCCTGGGCTGGCCAGGGTAGGGCTGAGAGCATGGAGCTCTGAACCCACCTCACATTTATGGACTTTGTCATTTCTTTGAATTTGACCCCCAGAGTCAATTGGGTGGGTCATTTGAGCTTGATTCGTTTCCCAGGAAGGCTGCCTCCTGCCTGGGACGCACTTTTCAGAAAACCAGCCTGTCATTTCCTGGAGGTTTCGTACTTCCAGAGATCCACCACGGGTGGAGATTGAACTCTCTACTCTCCCCAGCCAGAGTGCCCTTTGGCTGGGCCGGCTTTCTCCTGGAGGCCCTCTCCCCTCCAGGACTTCCAGAGCTCCGCCGCGCGCGCACGGTGTAAACTGGACTTTATACCCGACCAGGGCAACTCTTAGTGGGACTCACGACGGTCTGATGAGGGCGGGCGGGTGTGTGCCTCCAACTGCTCTTCCCCTCCTCCATACAGGCCCGAAGGTCCGTTTTAGGACCGACTTGGCTCCAGGCGGAGCTCCGGTAGGCACGCGCCGAACTGTCTGTGACCGGGACCGAGGCACCCTCCCCGGGCTGGCCAGGGTAGGACTGAGAGCATGGAGCTCTGAACCCACCTCACATTTATGGACTTTGTCATTTCTTCGAATTTGACCCCCAGAGTCAATTGGGTGGGTCATTTGAGCTTGATTCGTTTCCCAGGGAGGCTGCAACCTGCCTGGGACGCACTTTTCAGAAAACCAGCCTGTCATTTCCTGGAGGTTTCGTACTTCCAGAGATCCACCACGGGTGGAGATTGAACTCTCTACTCTCCCCAGCCAGAGTGCCCCCTGGCTGGGCCAGCTTTCTCCTGGAGGCCCTCTCCCCTCCAGGACTTCCAGAGCTCCACCGCGCGCGCACGGTGTAAACTGGACTTTATACCCGACCAGGGGCAACTCTTAGTGGGACTCGCGACGGTCTGATGAGGGGGCGGGCGGGTGTGTGCCTCCAACTGCTCTTCCCCTCCTCCATACATGCCCGAAGGTCCGTTTTAGGACCGTCTTCGCACCAGGCGGAGCACCAGGGGTGGCGGGCAAATCTGACTCTGACCCAGGACGGGCCACCCTCCCTGGGACGGCCAGGGAGCTCCGAGAGCATGGAGCTTTGAACCCACTGCAAATTTTGGGACTCTGTCATTTTTTGAGAGCTCGGCACCAGAGTCCCTCTCTCCATGGGCTTTCGGGCTTTATTCGTGCCCAGGAAGGCCGCTCCACCCTCCTCCATACATGCCCGAAGGTCCGTTTTAGGACCGTCTTCGCTCCAGGCGGAGCTCCGGGGTGGCGGGCAAATCTGACTCTGACCCAGGACGGGCCACCCTCCCTGGGACGGCCAGGGAGCTCCGAGAGCATGGAGCTTTGAACCCACTGCAAATTTTGGGACTCTGTCATTTTTTGAAAGCTTGGCACCAGAGTCCCTCTCTCCATGGGCTTTCGGGCTTTATTCGTGCCCAGGAAGGCCGCTCCACCCTCCTCCATACATGCCCGAAGGTCCGTTTTAGGACCGTCTTCGCTCCAGGCGGAGCTCCGGGGTGGCGGGCAAATCTGACTCTGACCCAGGACGGGCCACCCTCCCTGGGCCGGCCAGGGAGCTCCGAGAGCATGGAGCTTTGAACCCACTGCAAATTTTGGGACTCTGTCATTTTTTGAGAGCTCGGCACCAGAGTCCCTCTCTCCATGGGCTTTCGGGCTTTATTCGTGCCCAGGAAGGCCGCTCCACCCTCCTCCATACATGCCCGAAGGTCCGTTTTAGGACCGTCTTCGCTCCAGGCGGAGCTCCGGGGTGGCGGGCAAATCTGACTCTGACCCAGGACGGGCCACCCTCCCTGGGCCGGCCAGGGAGCTCCGAGAGCATGGAGCTTTGAACCCACTGCAAATTTTGGGACTCTGTCATTTTTTGAGAGCTCGGCACCAGAGTCCCTCTCTCCATGGGCTTTCGGGCATTATTCGTGCCCAGGAAGGCCGCTCCACCCTCCTCCATACATGCCCGAAGGTCCGTTTTAGGACCGTCTTCGCTCCAGGCGGAGCTCCGGGGTGGCGGGCAAATCTGACTCTGACCCAGGACGGGCCACCCTCCCTGGGCCGGCCAGGGAGCTCCGAGAGCATGGAGCTTTGAACCCACTGCAAATTTTGGGACTCTGTCATTTTTTGAAAGCTCGGCACCAGAGTCCCTCTCTCCATGGGCTTTCGGGCTTTATTCGTGCCCAGGAAGGCCGCTCCACCCTCCTCCATACATGCCCGAAGGTCCGTTTTAGGACCGTCTTCGCTCCAGGCGGAGCTCCGGGGTGGCGGGCAAATCTGACTCTGACCCAGGACGGGCCACCCTCCCTGGGCCGGCCAGGGAGCTCCGAGAGCATGGAGCTTTGAACCCACTGCAAATTTTGGGACTCTGTCATTTTTTGAGAGCTCGGCACCAGAGTCCCTCTCTCCATGGGCTTTCGGGCTTTATTCGTGCCCAGGAAGGCCGCTCCACCCTCCTCCATACACGCCCGAAGGTCCGTTTTAGGACCGTCTTCGCTCCAGGCGGAGCTCCGGGGTGGCGGGCAAATCTGACTCTGACCCAGGACGGGCCACCCTCCCTGGGCCGGCCAGGGAGCTCCGAGAGCATGGAGCTTTGAACCTACTGCAAATTTTGGGACTCTGTCATTTTTTGAGAGCTCGGCACCAGAGTCCCTCTCTCCATGGGACTTCGGGCTTTATTCGTGCCCAGGAAGGCCGCTCCACCCTCCTCCATACATGCCCGAAGGTCCGTTTTAGGACCGTCTTCGCTCCAGGCGGAGCTCCGGGGTGGCGGGCAAATCTGACTCTGACCCAGGACGGGCCACCCTCCCTGGGCCGGCCAGGGAGCTCCGAGAGCATGGAGCTTTGAACCCACTGCAAATTTTGGGACTCTGTCATTTTTTGAGAGCTCGGCACCAGAGTCCCTCTCTCCATGGGCTTTCGGGCTTTATTCGTGCCCAGGAAGGCCGCTCCACCCTCCTCCATACATGCCCGAAGGTCCGTTTTAGGACCGTCTTCGCTCCAGGCGGAGCTCCGGGGTGGCGGGCAAATCTGACTCTGACCCAGGACGGGCCACCCTCCCTGGGCCGGCCAGGGAGCTCCGAGAGCATGGAGCTTTGAACCCACTGCAAATTTTGGGACTCTGTCATTTTTTGAAAGCTTGGCACCAGAGTCCCTCTCTCCATGGGCTTTCGGGCTTTATTCGTGCCCAGGAAGGCCGCTCCACCCTCCTCCATACATGCCCGAAGGTCCGTTTTAGGACCGTCTTCGCTCCAGGCGGAGCTCCGGGGTGGCGGGCAAATCTGACTCTGACCCAGGACGGGCCACCCTCCCTGGGCCGGCCAGGGAGCTCCGAGAGCATGGAGCTTTGAACCTACTGCAAATTTTGGGACTCTGTCATTTTTTGAAAGCTTGGCACCAGAGTCCCTCTCTCCATGGGCTTTCGGGCTTTATTCGTGCCCAGGAAGGCCGCTCCACCCTCCTCCATACATGCCCGAAGGTCCGTTTTAGGACCGTCTTCGCTCCAGGCGGAGCTCCGGGGTGGCGGGCAAATCTGACTCTGACCCAGGACGGGCCACCCTCCCTGGGCCGGCCAGGGAGCTCCGAGAGCATGGAGCTTTGAACCTACTGCAAATTTTGGGACTCTGTCATTTTTTGAGAGCTCGGCACCAGAGTCCCTCTCTCCATGGGCTTTCGGGCTTTATTCGTGCCCAGGAAGGCCGCTCCACCCTCCTCCATACATGCCCGAAGGTCCGTTTTAGGACCGTCTTCGCTCCAGGCGGAGCTCCGGGGTGGCGGGCAAATCTGACTCTGACCCAGGACGGGCCACCCTCCCTGGGCCGGCCAGGGAGCTCCGAGAGCATGGAGCTTTGAACCCACTGCAAATTTTGGGACTCTGTCATTTTTTGAGAGCTCGGCACCAGAGTCCCTCTCTCCATGGGCTTTCGGGCTTTATTCGTGCCCAGGAAGGCCGCTCCACCCTCCTCCATACATGCCCGAAGGTCCGTTTTAGGACCGTCTTCGCTCCAGGCGGAGCTCCGGGGTGGCGGGCAAATCTGACTCTGACCCAGGACGGGCCACCCTCCCTGGGCCGGCCAGGGAGCTCCGAGAGCATGGAGCTTTGAACCCACTGCAAATTTTGGGACTCTGTCATTTTTTGAAAGCTTGGCACCAGAGTCCCTCTCTCCATGGGCTTTCGGGCTTTATTCGTGCCCAGGAAGGTCGCTCCACTCTCCTCCATACATGCCCGAAGGTCCGTTTTAGGACCGTCTTCGCTCCAGGCGGAGCTCCGGGGTGGCGGGCAAATCTGACTCTGACCGAGGACGGGCCACCCTCCCTGGGCCGGCCAGGGAGGTCCGAGAGCATGGAGCTTTGAACCCACTGCAAATTTTTGGACTTTGTGCAATTTTTGAGAGCTTGACACCAGAGTCCCTTTCTCCATGGGCTTTGGGCTTTATTCGTGCCCAGGAGAGGTGCGCCATGCCTGGGATGCACTTTTCAGAAAAATCCACCCCCTCTTTTTTCCTGGAGGTTTCATGCTTTTCAGAGCTCCACCACGGCGGAGATTGAACTCACTGCCCAGCCAGAGTGCAATCCACCCTGGCTTGGGTCACTGCCTTGAAGGCCCCTTGAGATTTGAACCCACTGCAAATTTTTGGACTTTGTGCAATTTTTGAGAGCTTGACACCAGAGTCCCTTTCTCCATGGGCTTTGGGCTTTATTCGTGCCCAGGAGAGGTGTGCCATGCCTGGGATGCACTTTTCAGAAAAATCCACCCCCTCTTTTTTTCCTGGAGGTTTCATGCTTTTCAGAGCTCCACCACGGCGGAGATTGAACTCACTGCCCAGCCAGAGTGCACCCCACCCTGGCTTGGGTCACTGCCTTGAAGGCCCCTTGAGATTTGAACCCACTGCAAATTTTTGGACTTTGTGCAATTTTTGAGAGCTTGACACCAGAGTCCCTTTCTCCATGGGCTTTGGGCTTTATTCGTGCCCAGGAGAGGTGTGCCATGCCTGGGATGCACTTTTCAGAAAAATCCACCCCCTCTTTTTTTCCTGGAGGTTTCATGCTTTTCAGAGCTCCACCACGGCGGAGATTGAACTCACTGCCCAGCCAGAGTGCACCCCACCCTGGCTTGGGTCACTGCCTTGAAGGCCCCTTGAGATTTGAACCCACTGCAAATTTTTGGACTTTGTGCAATTTTTGAGAGCTTGACACCAGAGTCCCTTTCTCCATGGGCTTTGGGCTTTATTCGTGCCCAGGAGAGGTGTGCCATGCCTGGGATGCACTTTTCAGAAAAATCCACCCCCTCTTTTTTTCCTGGAGGTTTCATGCTTTTCAGAGCTCCACCACGGCGGAGATTGAACTCACTGCCCAGCCAGAGTGCACCCCACCCTGGCTTTGGTCACTGCCTTGAAGGCCCCTTGAGATTTGAACCCACTGCAAATTTTTGGACTTTGTGCAATTTTTGAGAGCTTGACACCAGAGTCCCTTTCTCCATGGGCTTTGGGCTTTATTCGTGCCCAGGAGAGGTGCGCCATGCCTGGGATGCACTTTTCAGAAAAATCCACCCCCTCTTTTTTTCCTGGAGGTTTCATGCTTTTCAGAGCTCCACCACGGCGGAGATTGAACTCACTGCCCAGCCAGAGTGCACCCCACCCTGGCTTTGGTCACTGCCTTGAAGGCCCCTTGAGATTTGAACCCACTGCAAATTTTTGGACTTTGTGCAATTTTTGAGAGCTTGACACCAGAGTCCCTTTCTCCATGGGCTTTGGGCTTTATTCGTGCCCAGGAGAGGTGCGCCATGCCTGGGATGCACTTTTCAGAAATATACCGGCTTGAAGTTTGAACTTTGACCGGATGTCACTCGAGACAAAACAAAAAAAAACAAAAAAATAAGCCGAGTCGGGGCTCCGTACTCTGGGCCTGTGTGCCCAGAGTATGGAGCCCCGACTCGGATTGGTTCCAGAGATATACCGGCTTGAAGTTTGAACTTTGACCGGATGTCACTCGAGACAAAAAACAAAAAAAAATAAAAAAAATAAGCCGAGTCGGGGCTCCGTACTCTGGGCCTGTGTGCCCAGAGTATGGAGCCCCGACTCGGATTGGTTCCAGAGATATACCGGCTTGAAGTTTGAACTTTGACCGGATGTCACTCGAGACAAAAAACAAAACAAAATAAAAAAAATAAGCCGAGTCGGGGCTCCGTACTCTGGGCCTGTGCGCCCAGAGTATGGAGCCCCGACTCGGATTGGTTCCAGAGATATACCGGCTTGAAGTTTGAACTTTGACCGGATGTCACTCGAGACAAAAAACAAAACAAAATAAAAAAAATAAGCCGAGTCGGGGCTCCGTACTCTGGGCCTGTGCGCCCAGAGTATGGAGCCCCGACTCGGATTGGTTCCAGAGATATACCGGCTTGAAGTGCCGTACTAGGGGACCCCCGTGTGCCCAGAGCATGGAGCCCCAACTCGGCTTCATCACTGAGAAGAGGCCCCGGTTCAAGCTCCTCATACACTCTACACTCTACCTTAAGAGAGTCATAGTTACTCCCGCCGTTTACCCGATTCGTGGAACCAGGATTTTGGGCGTGGGGGTGCACCACGGCCCACCACCCTACCCGCGTCAGGGAA
>NW_028118466.1:97500-108501 GCF_965113295.1 Leuciscus leuciscus
CTCCCTCTCCGGAATCGAACCCTGATTCCCCGTTACCCGTGGTCACCATGGTAGGCGCCGAATGTACCATCGAAAGTTGATAGGGCAGACATTCGAATGAGTCGTCGCCGCCGCAGAGGGCGCGCGATCGGCCCGAGGTTATCTAGAGTCACCAAAGCGGCCGGGGCGGCCGGAGCCGACCCCGGATGGGTTTTGGATCTGATAAATGCACGCGTCCCCGACCCCCCGAGGGGAGCCGGGTCGGCGCTCGTTTGCATGTATTAGCTCTGGAATTGCCACAGTTATCCAAGTAGCGGGTGGAGCGATCAAAGGAACCATAACTGATTTAATGAGCCATTCGCAGTTTCACTGTACCGACCGTGTGCACTTAGACCTGCATGGCTTAATCTTTGAGACAAGCATATGCTACTGGCAGGATCAACCAGGTAAGCGCCCTTTGGAAGGAGAACCGCGACGACGCTGGCTTCCTACACACGGGTCTCGCTCCGCTCGGGGCCCCCGGGGGGGCTCGAAGACGGCGCGGCCGCTCATAGGTGCGCGTGCGGAACCCTCCTCCGCGGGGGGCAGAGGGGGTGGGTGGCCGCTGGGTCGAGGCCGTAACCGGGAAGGGTGCTTTTCAGGCGGGGAGGCGCGGGGCGAAGGTCGGCTCGAAGACCGGAGAGAGGGTGTTCCCAACCGGTCCGAACCTTCCCACGCGCCCACGTCCTCCGCCACCGTGGCGGACATTCGTTCCAGACGGGCCGTCTGAGTCTCCCGAGGTCGACGCGGCCTGCTTTCCCCGGAGGGAGGCCGCGTCTAGAGTCGACACGCAAGACGGGGAGGAGCAAGCTGCCCAGAGCGGTCTTTCGACCGGGCAGGGGCCATCCCCAGGCGCGTCCGAAGTTCCAATCGACCAGGCAACCCCCACCGAGTGACGGGCCCCGGAGGAGGGGGTGCGCTCCTCCGGGCCCCGCAGGCAACCCGGAGGCGCCTGTTCTTACGGGAAGTCCGTTACCTTGTCCGAGCGGGGCGGTTGTCCCCTTCTCGACAAAACCCCGAAGGTCCGTTTTAGGACCGTCTTTGCTCCGACGGGAGCTCCGTCGCACGGACCGATTCGACCGCGCCCGAGTCTGAGGCGCCCTCCCTGGGTGTCGGCCAGGGAGGCGGGTCCCCGTGGGGATCTCGTTTGACCGCATTTTTCCGGACTCTGTCCGTTTTTTTCGGAGGTGGACTTTTTTTCCCTCCAGGACGCCTTTCTGCCCTCTCACTTTGTCCGAGCGGAGCGTTTGTCCCCTCCTCGACAAAACCCCCAAGGTCCGTTTTAGGACCGTCTTTGCTCCGACGGGAGCTCCGTCACGGCAGACGGATTCGATCGTGCCCGACACCGAGGCGCTCTCCCTGGTCGCCAGCCAGGGAGCCGCGCGTTTGTGGGAATCTGTTTGGACCGCCTCGTTTCGGACTCTGTCCGTTTTTTTCGGAGGTGGCCTTTCCTCCGAGGCGCCTTCGACGCCGCTCACCTCACCCCAGATAAGGCATCCTCCCCAGGATGTAGGTAACCCCGAACCGCACTTTCTCCAGGGGTGTGTCTCAAGCCCCTGGAGTCGTTTCGCCATTTACCCAGACCGACCGTTCGACAAGCATATGGTTGATTTACCTCGGGGATCGACCGAGGAGCCCCGGACGGACGAGCGAACCGCCACGCGCCGGCTTCCTACACACGGGTCTCGCTCCGCTCGGGCCTGGGCTCGAGACGGCACGGCCGCTCATAGGGGCGCGTGAGGAACCCCTCCGCCGAGGGGGGGGGAGGCCTCTGGATCGAGGCCGTAACCGGGAAGGGTGCTTTCGAAGCGAGGGAGGCGCAGGGCGAAGTTCGGCTCCGAGACGTGCTGGCGGGGTGGGGGCCCCCAAGGCAGCCCCACCAACCGTTCCAAGCCTCCCGACGCACACCGCGGCCGCCCCTGCTGCGGACATCCGTTTCAGACGGGCCAGCTGAGTCTCCCGAGGTCGACGCGGCCTGCTTTCCCCGGAGGGAGGCCGCGTCTAGAGTCGACGCGCAAATCGGGGAGGAGCAAGCTGCCCATAGCGGTCTCTCGACCGGGCAGTGGCCGTCCCCAGGCGCGTCCAAAGTTCCAATCGACCAGGCAACCCCTGAGTGACGGGCCCGGAGGAGGGGGTGCGCTCCTCCGTGCCCCGCAGGCAACCCGGGGGCGCCTGTTTTCCGTTACCTTCTTCCTGGGGATCCGAGTTTTAACCGGATGACGGGGGGTGGGGGGGGTGGGGGTATGCGTTTACTGGAAGTCTCTTTTGCCACTCTCTCTGGGCTGAGTCAGGCCCATCGTTTTCCCCAACCGTTGGACCGACCACCACGGTTCTCTGGTCTGGATTTTGTACCCACTCTGAGTGCCTCCAACTGCTCTTCCCCTCCTCCATACAGGCCCGAAGGTCCGTTTTAGGACCGACTTGGCTCCAGGCGGAGCTCCGGTAGGCACGCGCCGAACTGTCTGTGACCGGGACCGAGGCACCCTCCCCGGGCTGGCCAGGGTAGGACTGAGAGCATGGAGCTCTGAACCCACCTCACATTTATGGACTTTGTCATTTCTTCGAATTTGACCCCCAGAGTCAATTGGGTGGGTCATTTGAGCTTGATTCGTTTCCCAGGGAGGCTGCAACCTGCCTGGGACGCACTTTTCAGAAAACCAGCCTGTCATTTCCTGGAGGTTTCGTACTTCCAGAGATCCACCACGGGTGGAGATTGAACTCTCTACTCTCCCCAGCCAGAGTGCCCTTTGGCTGGGCCGGCTTTCTCCTGGAGGCCCTCTCCCCTCCAGGACTTCCAGAGCTCCACCGCGCGCGCACGGTGTAAACTGGACTTTATACCCGACCAGGGCAACTCTTAGTGGGACTCACGACGGTCTGATGAGGGCGGGCGGGTGTGTGCCTCCAACTGCTCTTCCCCTCCTCCATACAGGCCCGAAGGTCCGTTTTAGGACCGACTTGGCTCCAGGCGGAGCTCCGGTAGGCACGCGCCGAACTGTCTGTGACCGGGACCGAGGCACCCTCCCTGGGCTGGCCAGGGTAGGGCTGAGAGCATGGAGCTCTGAACCCACCTCACATTTATGGACTTTGTCATTTCTTTGAATTTGACCCCCAGAGTCAATTGGGTGGGTCATTTGAGCTTGATTCGTTTCCCAGGAAGGCTGCCTCCTGCCTGGGACGCACTTTTCAGAAAACCAGCCTGTCATTTCCTGGAGGTTTCGTACTTCCAGAGATCCACCACGGGTGGAGATTGAACTCTCTACTCTCCCCAGCCAGAGTGCCCTTTGGCTGGGCCGGCTTTCTCCTGGAGGCCCTCTCCCCTCCAGGACTTCCAGAGCTCCGCCGCGCGCGCACGGTGTAAACTGGACTTTATACCCGACCAGGGCAACTCTTAGTGGGACTCACGACGGTCTGATGAGGGCGGGCGGGTGTGTGCCTCCAACTGCTCTTCCCCTCCTCCATACAGGCCCGAAGGTCCGTTTTAGGACCGACTTGGCTCCAGGCGGAGCTCCGGTAGGCACGCGCCGAACTGTCTGTGACCGGGACCGAGGCACCCTCCCCGGGCTGGCCAGGGTAGGACTGAGAGCATGGAGCTCTGAACCCACCTCACATTTATGGACTTTGTCATTTCTTCGAATTTGACCCCCAGAGTCAATTGGGTGGGTCATTTGAGCTTGATTCGTTTCCCAGGGAGGCTGCAACCTGCCTGGGACGCACTTTTCAGAAAACCAGCCTGTCATTTCCTGGAGGTTTCGTACTTCCAGAGATCCACCACGGGTGGAGATTGAACTCTCTACTCTCCCCAGCCAGAGTGCCCCCTGGCTGGGCCAGCTTTCTCCTGGAGGCCCTCTCCCCTCCAGGACTTCCAGAGCTCCACCGCGCGCGCACGGTGTAAACTGGACTTTATACCCGACCAGGGGCAACTCTTAGTGGGACTCGCGACGGTCTGATGAGGGGGCGGGCGGGTGTGTGCCTCCAACTGCTCTTCCCCTCCTCCATACATGCCCGAAGGTCCGTTTTAGGACCGTCTTCGCACCAGGCGGAGCACCAGGGGTGGCGGGCAAATCTGACTCTGACCCAGGACGGGCCACCCTCCCTGGGACGGCCAGGGAGCTCCGAGAGCATGGAGCTTTGAACCCACTGCAAATTTTGGGACTCTGTCATTTTTTGAGAGCTCGGCACCAGAGTCCCTCTCTCCATGGGCTTTCGGGCTTTATTCGTGCCCAGGAAGGCCGCTCCACCCTCCTCCATACATGCCCGAAGGTCCGTTTTAGGACCGTCTTCGCTCCAGGCGGAGCTCCGGGGTGGCGGGCAAATCTGACTCTGACCCAGGACGGGCCACCCTCCCTGGGACGGCCAGGGAGCTCCGAGAGCATGGAGCTTTGAACCCACTGCAAATTTTGGGACTCTGTCATTTTTTGAAAGCTTGGCACCAGAGTCCCTCTCTCCATGGGCTTTCGGGCTTTATTCGTGCCCAGGAAGGCCGCTCCACCCTCCTCCATACATGCCCGAAGGTCCGTTTTAGGACCGTCTTCGCTCCAGGCGGAGCTCCGGGGTGGCGGGCAAATCTGACTCTGACCCAGGACGGGCCACCCTCCCTGGGCCGGCCAGGGAGCTCCGAGAGCATGGAGCTTTGAACCCACTGCAAATTTTGGGACTCTGTCATTTTTTGAGAGCTCGGCACCAGAGTCCCTCTCTCCATGGGCTTTCGGGCTTTATTCGTGCCCAGGAAGGCCGCTCCACCCTCCTCCATACATGCCCGAAGGTCCGTTTTAGGACCGTCTTCGCTCCAGGCGGAGCTCCGGGGTGGCGGGCAAATCTGACTCTGACCCAGGACGGGCCACCCTCCCTGGGCCGGCCAGGGAGCTCCGAGAGCATGGAGCTTTGAACCCACTGCAAATTTTGGGACTCTGTCATTTTTTGAGAGCTCGGCACCAGAGTCCCTCTCTCCATGGGCTTTCGGGCATTATTCGTGCCCAGGAAGGCCGCTCCACCCTCCTCCATACATGCCCGAAGGTCCGTTTTAGGACCGTCTTCGCTCCAGGCGGAGCTCCGGGGTGGCGGGCAAATCTGACTCTGACCCAGGACGGGCCACCCTCCCTGGGCCGGCCAGGGAGCTCCGAGAGCATGGAGCTTTGAACCCACTGCAAATTTTGGGACTCTGTCATTTTTTGAAAGCTCGGCACCAGAGTCCCTCTCTCCATGGGCTTTCGGGCTTTATTCGTGCCCAGGAAGGCCGCTCCACCCTCCTCCATACATGCCCGAAGGTCCGTTTTAGGACCGTCTTCGCTCCAGGCGGAGCTCCGGGGTGGCGGGCAAATCTGACTCTGACCCAGGACGGGCCACCCTCCCTGGGCCGGCCAGGGAGCTCCGAGAGCATGGAGCTTTGAACCCACTGCAAATTTTGGGACTCTGTCATTTTTTGAGAGCTCGGCACCAGAGTCCCTCTCTCCATGGGCTTTCGGGCTTTATTCGTGCCCAGGAAGGCCGCTCCACCCTCCTCCATACATGCCCGAAGGTCCGTTTTAGGACCGTCTTCGCTCCAGGCGGAGCTCCGGGGTGGCGGGCAAATCTGACTCTGACCCAGGACGGGCCACCCTCCCTGGGCCGGCCAGGGAGCTCCGAGAGCATGGAGCTTTGAACCTACTGCAAATTTTGGGACTCTGTCATTTTTTGAGAGCTCGGCACCAGAGTCCCTCTCTCCATGGGACTTCGGGCTTTATTCGTGCCCAGGAAGGCCGCTCCACCCTCCTCCATACATGCCCGAAGGTCCGTTTTAGGACCGTCTTCGCTCCAGGCGGAGCTCCGGGGTGGCGGGCAAATCTGACTCTGACCCAGGACGGGCCACCCTCCCTGGGCCGGCCAGGGAGCTCCGAGAGCATGGAGCTTTGAACCCACTGCAAATTTTGGGACTCTGTCATTTTTTGAGAGCTCGGCACCAGAGTCCCTCTCTCCATGGGCTTTCGGGCTTTATTCGTGCCCAGGAAGGCCGCTCCACCCTCCTCCATACATGCCCGAAGGTCCGTTTTAGGACCGTCTTCGCTCCAGGCGGAGCTCCGGGGTGGCGGGCAAATCTGACTCTGACCCAGGACGGGCCACCCTCCCTGGGCCGGCCAGGGAGCTCCGAGAGCATGGAGCTTTGAACCCACTGCAAATTTTGGGACTCTGTCATTTTTTGAAAGCTTGGCACCAGAGTCCCTCTCTCCATGGGCTTTCGGGCTTTATTCGTGCCCAGGAAGGCCGCTCCACCCTCCTCCATACATGCCCGAAGGTCCGTTTTAGGACCGTCTTCGCTCCAGGCGGAGCTCCGGGGTGGCGGGCAAATCTGACTCTGACCCAGGACGGGCCACCCTCCCTGGGCCGGCCAGGGAGCTCCGAGAGCATGGAGCTTTGAACCTACTGCAAATTTTGGGACTCTGTCATTTTTTGAAAGCTTGGCACCAGAGTCCCTCTCTCCATGGGCTTTCGGGCTTTATTCGTGCCCAGGAAGGCCGCTCCACCCTCCTCCATACATGCCCGAAGGTCCGTTTTAGGACCGTCTTCGCTCCAGGCGGAGCTCCGGGGTGGCGGGCAAATCTGACTCTGACCCAGGACGGGCCACCCTCCCTGGGCCGGCCAGGGAGCTCCGAGAGCATGGAGCTTTGAACCTACTGCAAATTTTGGGACTCTGTCATTTTTTGAGAGCTCGGCACCAGAGTCCCTCTCTCCATGGGCTTTCGGGCTTTATTCGTGCCCAGGAAGGCCGCTCCACCCTCCTCCATACATGCCCGAAGGTCCGTTTTAGGACCGTCTTCGCTCCAGGCGGAGCTCCGGGGTGGCGGGCAAATCTGACTCTGACCCAGGACGGGCCACCCTCCCTGGGCCGGCCAGGGAGCTCCGAGAGCATGGAGCTTTGAACCCACTGCAAATTTTGGGACTCTGTCATTTTTTGAGAGCTCGGCACCAGAGTCCCTCTCTCCATGGGCTTTCGGGCTTTATTCGTGCCCAGGAAGGCCGCTCCACCCTCCTCCATACATGCCCGAAGGTCCGTTTTAGGACCGTCTTCGCTCCAGGCGGAGCTCCGGGGTGGCGGGCAAATCTGACTCTGACCCAGGACGGGCCACCCTCCCTGGGCCGGCCAGGGAGCTCCGAGAGCATGGAGCTTTGAACCCACTGCAAATTTTGGGACTCTGTCATTTTTTGAAAGCTTGGCACCAGAGTCCCTCTCTCCATGGGCTTTCGGGCTTTATTCGTGCCCAGGAAGGTCGCTCCACTCTCCTCCATACATGCCCGAAGGTCCGTTTTAGGACCGTCTTCGCTCCAGGCGGAGCTCCGGGGTGGCGGGCAAATCTGACTCTGACCGAGGACGGGCCACCCTCCCTGGGCCGGCCAGGGAGGTCCGAGAGCATGGAGCTTTGAACCCACTGCAAATTTTTGGACTTTGTGCAATTTTTGAGAGCTTGACACCAGAGTCCCTTTCTCCATGGGCTTTGGGCTTTATTCGTGCCCAGGAGAGGTGCGCCATGCCTGGGATGCACTTTTCAGAAAAATCCACCCCCTCTTTTTTCCTGGAGGTTTCATGCTTTTCAGAGCTCCACCACGGCGGAGATTGAACTCACTGCCCAGCCAGAGTGCAATCCACCCTGGCTTGGGTCACTGCCTTGAAGGCCCCTTGAGATTTGAACCCACTGCAAATTTTTGGACTTTGTGCAATTTTTGAGAGCTTGACACCAGAGTCCCTTTCTCCATGGGCTTTGGGCTTTATTCGTGCCCAGGAGAGGTGTGCCATGCCTGGGATGCACTTTTCAGAAAAATCCACCCCCTCTTTTTTTCCTGGAGGTTTCATGCTTTTCAGAGCTCCACCACGGCGGAGATTGAACTCACTGCCCAGCCAGAGTGCACCCCACCCTGGCTTGGGTCACTGCCTTGAAGGCCCCTTGAGATTTGAACCCACTGCAAATTTTTGGACTTTGTGCAATTTTTGAGAGCTTGACACCAGAGTCCCTTTCTCCATGGGCTTTGGGCTTTATTCGTGCCCAGGAGAGGTGTGCCATGCCTGGGATGCACTTTTCAGAAAAATCCACCCCCTCTTTTTTTCCTGGAGGTTTCATGCTTTTCAGAGCTCCACCACGGCGGAGATTGAACTCACTGCCCAGCCAGAGTGCACCCCACCCTGGCTTGGGTCACTGCCTTGAAGGCCCCTTGAGATTTGAACCCACTGCAAATTTTTGGACTTTGTGCAATTTTTGAGAGCTTGACACCAGAGTCCCTTTCTCCATGGGCTTTGGGCTTTATTCGTGCCCAGGAGAGGTGTGCCATGCCTGGGATGCACTTTTCAGAAAAATCCACCCCCTCTTTTTTTCCTGGAGGTTTCATGCTTTTCAGAGCTCCACCACGGCGGAGATTGAACTCACTGCCCAGCCAGAGTGCACCCCACCCTGGCTTTGGTCACTGCCTTGAAGGCCCCTTGAGATTTGAACCCACTGCAAATTTTTGGACTTTGTGCAATTTTTGAGAGCTTGACACCAGAGTCCCTTTCTCCATGGGCTTTGGGCTTTATTCGTGCCCAGGAGAGGTGCGCCATGCCTGGGATGCACTTTTCAGAAAAATCCACCCCCTCTTTTTTTCCTGGAGGTTTCATGCTTTTCAGAGCTCCACCACGGCGGAGATTGAACTCACTGCCCAGCCAGAGTGCACCCCACCCTGGCTTTGGTCACTGCCTTGAAGGCCCCTTGAGATTTGAACCCACTGCAAATTTTTGGACTTTGTGCAATTTTTGAGAGCTTGACACCAGAGTCCCTTTCTCCATGGGCTTTGGGCTTTATTCGTGCCCAGGAGAGGTGCGCCATGCCTGGGATGCACTTTTCAGAAATATACCGGCTTGAAGTTTGAACTTTGACCGGATGTCACTCGAGACAAAACAAAAAAAAACAAAAAAATAAGCCGAGTCGGGGCTCCGTACTCTGGGCCTGTGTGCCCAGAGTATGGAGCCCCGACTCGGATTGGTTCCAGAGATATACCGGCTTGAAGTTTGAACTTTGACCGGATGTCACTCGAGACAAAAAACAAAAAAAAATAAAAAAAATAAGCCGAGTCGGGGCTCCGTACTCTGGGCCTGTGTGCCCAGAGTATGGAGCCCCGACTCGGATTGGTTCCAGAGATATACCGGCTTGAAGTTTGAACTTTGACCGGATGTCACTCGAGACAAAAAACAAAACAAAATAAAAAAAATAAGCCGAGTCGGGGCTCCGTACTCTGGGCCTGTGCGCCCAGAGTATGGAGCCCCGACTCGGATTGGTTCCAGAGATATACCGGCTTGAAGTGCCGTACTAGGGGACCCCCGTGTGCCCAGAGCATGGAGCCCCAACTCGGCTTCATCACTGAGAAGAGGCCCCGGTTCAAGCTCCTCATACACTCTACACTCTACCTTAAGAGAGTCATAGTTACTCCCGCCGTTTACCCGATTCGTGGAACCAGGATTTTGGGCGTGGGGGTGCACCACGGCCCACCACCCTACCCGCGTCAGGGAACCGGTGGACCCCCTGTGATCTTTCCAGGGACCCACACTGACCCCCACCTTGGTCCGCCCTCTGCCCAGACCCGGAGAACCAGAGACCCGGGCAGGTACCCCCACCTAGGTCCACCCTCTGCCCGCCTCGGAGAACCAGAGCCCCGGGCAGGTACCCCCACCTAGGTCCACCCTCTGCCCGCCTCGGAGAACCAGAGCCCCGGGCAGGTACCCCCACCTAGGTCCACCCTCTGCCCGACTCGGAGAACCAGAGACCCGGGCAGGTACCCCCACCTTGGTCCACCCCTCTGCCCAGACCCGGAGAACCAGAGCCCCGGGCAGGTACCCCCACCTTGGTCCACCCCTCTGCCCGACTCGGAGAACCAGAGACCCGGGCAGGTATCCCCACCTTGGTCCACCCTCTGCCCCGACTCGGAGAACCAGAGACCCGGGCAGGTACCCCCACCTTGGTCCACCCCTCTGCCCCGACTCGGAGAACCAGAGACCCGGGCAGGTACCCCCACCTTGGTCCACCCCTCTGCCCGACTCGGAGAACCAGAGCTACCCCACAGCCCCGGCCTCCACCCTCACCCGAGCACCAGGCGAACCCGGGGGTCCCACACTTAAGCCCGGGTACTATTTCCCAGCCAACCCGGGCCTCCAAAAAACCGCGCCACTGGTACCCCGTAATCGACTTAGGTTTTGTTCGGCTCCCTGGTTCCCTCCGGGCCGAGGCTCTCCGTCCTCTCAGCCCGACCGACTCGGGGAACCAGAGCTCTGGGCAGGGACCCGCACCACGGTCCGCCCTCTGCCCGCCTCAGGGAACCAGGGGCCCGGCCGTGGACCCCCCACCTAGGTCCACCCTCCGCCCGACTCGGGGAACCAGAGCTCCAGCACAGCTCGGGCCTCCACCCTCACCCGCGCACCGGCCGGACCCGGGGGTCCCACACTTAAGCCCGGGTACTGTTTCCCAGCCAACCCGGGCCTCCAAAAAAACGCGCCACTGGTACCCCGTAATCGACTTAGGTTTTGTTCGGCTCCCTGGTTCCCTCCGGGCCGAGGCTCTCCGTCCTCTCAGCCCGACCGACTCGGGGAACCAGAGCTCTGGGCAGTGGGGGGGGGCGGGCGAACCGCATCACCCCCCCCATCTGCCTCAGGACACCACGCGTCAGAGGTGGGTCCCTCGACCTCCGCCACTCGCCCACTGGTTCACCCCACGGCCTTCAACCCCCCAACCCCGAGAGGGGGGGCCGGCCCGGAGGCCGACAAAAACTTGGATCGAGGGCTTACTTTCAATGGATCGCAGCGATGGAGCTGCTCTGCCACGCACGAAACCCCGACCCAGAATCAGGTCGTCTACGAGTCATTTAGCACCGGGTTCTCCACAAACTTGAGGTGCGATAAGGGGGAGAGGGGCGACGCTCTTTCGGCCGCCCCCCGGTTCCGGTCACGGACGGCCTTCCTCGCCGGCCCGGGGGCCGGCTATCCGGGGCCAATCA
>NW_028118465.1:0-107179 GCF_965113295.1 Leuciscus leuciscus
AAAGACATGTGAGCAGTTACTCTAACGGTGTAATACTCTAATATATTCCTTTATTTATTAAACCGAATTTGCAGGTGAGTTCAACAATGCTGTTTTTTTGTTTGTTTTTTTTCCCCTCAGATTCCATGGTTCCGGCAGAGAGAAGCTGCTGGGAGACTGTGTCATAATCTGCGTGCCCTTTTTGGAGGAGGCCCGTCAAGAGTCACAGGGCAAGACTGAACCAGCAACTGCACATGTTGCAAATGTCCGCTTGTTATTTTGCATTTTAATGTTGCCCTGTGTTCTAGATACAACAATCCAGCAGTGACGCCCGGATGGCCTTTGAGATGGCTGCTGAGAAAAGAGCAGATTGCTGAACACGGTAAGCAATCTGAAGTCTAATGAACAAGATGGTTATTTGTAATGTTGCTACTCAAAGCAGTCATTCATTGATCTTGTAGACATGAGTCTGCTGCGTCCACGAGCCGAGAGCAGAGGATGGATGAACAAGGTTGTCCCTGCGAATTCCATCATCCGCCCCACCAAGCTACTGTGACATTAGACGTGATTGCAGCCTAGATCAACCTCTCACACCTCTGTTGGATGACTATGATGGAGGAGACAGTCCCATTTTCATGAACGCACCCCAATTCCAGTTCCCCCACTCCCCACTTATTCTGAGGTGAGTGTAAAGTATATTCGCCTAAGGTGCGGTCACATTTACCTTTGCCTAGTGAAATTTCAATAAGAATTTGCACGTTTGGGAGTTTGACATGAGGGTGGAAAAGTTTTCCAACGCAGATTTTGCTCATGGTTAAGTTGGTTACGTGGCAACGTGGTGCTGACCAACCATAGAAATTTTACCAAAATAGCACTAATGTGATTGCACCTTTAGTGTATACAATGTGAATACCAGTCGCTATTGAATATCAACATAAACTGATCTAATTTCAGCAGCTCTAGAACTGAACTGATGCCCATCATAAAAGGCTTTTTTCCCACTTTGTATTTTGTTATCTTATCCATAAACTGTGTGTTGTGGTCACATGTTAACCTATTTTACATTCAGCCCTGCAGATTTTAATGTGTAATGTATAATTACAGGTGGAATCTGTCTTCAGGTTCATGCTTGGACCCCAATGAGCCGAGCCTGTTGTTTGTTAGAGAGGTGGATAAGGTGCAAGAGTACTTTAATGTACTGACAAAAGTACTGACGGAAACGAAACTCAAAGCAGACAGTGCTCAATTATTGGAAAAGTCTCAAGAGGTCAGTACTGTGTAACAAACACATCATGTAACTGTCAACTGATAATTATCAGATAGGCTGTCTTCTGACTGTAACAGCCATTTCTTTCTCTCTTTAAGGTTCATGAAATATTATCTCGTCCAACAGCATCCACACCAAAGACAAAAGTCTCTTCAGTGACTGCAGAGACTTCATCAGTCCTTTGGACAGTATACGAGCTGGTATGTTGAAAAAGGTCAACAAGGAGTTGACAAGGTATTTTTAACTCCTTTTATCTATTAAACCAAAATCACAGGTGAGTTCAACATAACTTTTTTTTTCAGGTTCCATGGTCACGGCAGAGAAAAGCTAAATAACTATGTACAGAGAGAAGCTGCCGTGCCTCTAGCTCGTTTGGTTTGGGTGTGGGGCCCCGGTGAATTTTGGCATAATCGGCGAGTTGAGAAAATCACATTTGATGCCGTGTCACTGTGTTGCACATTTTTTCATAGAATCAAAACATATTAATATTTTTTATATATTAATATTCCAAAATATTTTTTATTATTAGGTCCCTAAATCACTCCCAGACACCAAAAGCCCAAGCCATGTACCATCCACAGAAGAATGAAGCAGACGTTGAAAGCACAAAGGTGAGAGGGTAGATTTGGGTGGGGCTTGTGTTCAACTTGAGTGCGAGTTAGGTTTTGACTTGGGTGGTTTTGACTTGGCAGGATCTCACCCACCCACCAAAATCTACCCATGTGTTCCCTTGTCTGATGTGTCATGTTGTCATTAGTTAATTGTTTCATTGTTCACAGGTGTCCCTTGTCTTGTTATTAGTCTTGTGTGTATTTAGGCCCTCTGTTTGCCACGTGTCTTTGTCAAGTTTTGTTTCACTGTTTGTTAAGCGTCATGGTTTGTTCCAAGTTCATGCCACGCTGTGCTTTTGTTTTATGATTGATCTTGGTATGTTTATTAACAAACTGCACTTGGGTTCTCATCAACACTTGCCAGCGGATCCCTTACACCTGTCTTGGTTTTTTGTTTAGTCCTAGCAGGTTCTTCCTTTATGGGCTTGCCGTACTCAAAGATTGTCAAACAATCTTAAGAGTGGCAAAGCTGGAAGTAAAGAGGATGGCCTGGGTATGGTCAGAAAACTCGGTGACAGAGAAAGGACCATGCATAGGCACTTTTGCACCCTCGGTTAATATTGAAATAATGTTCAGATTTCAACCACAAAATAATGGTGTTAATATTGCTTCAACATTACAAAGTGATGTTGTTTTTGCATCACTCTTGCACCCTCAGTAAATGGTGAAGCAATGTTGAGATTTCAACCAAAAATCAACGGTAATAGTATTTATTCAACATTACAAAGTGATATTTTATTAACATAACTTTTGCACCCTCAGTTAATGTTGAAACTGTTGAACAACAAATCAATAGTTATGCTACTGAATCAACATTACACTATGATTGATTCTACATCACCGATGCTGAATCAATACTGAAATTAACTAAAATAATCAATGGTAATATTGAATCAACGTTACACTAAGATGTTGAATCTACATCACTGCTGTTGAATTAACTCTGAAATTAACAAAAATAATCAATGGTAATATTGTTGAATCAATGTTACACTATGATGTTGAATCTACATCACTGCTGTTGAATTAACTCTGAAATTAACAGAAATAATCTTTGGTAATATTGTTTGGTAAGAAAAGTTTTTGTACAGGCATTTTAGTAAATTTATGTTCATGCAGATGGCCCCTAGGTCCCCACGCACCATCCAGTCTAAAGTTCTGATCCTGGCGTCACTGTAACATCGACCATCTGTGCTCCACGCTGTGTTCCATGGTAACAGACCGTCAGTGTGTTTTTTAATTCAGCTATGCTGCCAGATCCTGAAGGCAGACTACAGAAAAGCCAGTTGCCCAGGTAAAGCAGGTACGACTTATTATTTTAGTTATTTTTAGATTATGATGAGATCTACTTTGTACATCTCAAAGAAACAAGGCCAGTTTGACCACCTCTCTTTTACTACAGAAAAAACAATAGTAACTAAACTACAAATACTAACCTTGAATATGAATCAAAACACAAAAAGAAAGCTTGAGATTTGACTGAAAGCAAAGTGGCTTTAAGTTACATTCAAAAGCTAATTTTATCATTTTAAAATTAAGGTTTTTATTTTATTGCATTCACTGTGTAGTTTTTCATTTTAACCCCTATTATGCAAAAACATGCTACAGATGTTCCCTCTTTTTTTAATTGACAACTAGGAATAATGGAATAGGTCTCCGGCAAACTTGACAATGGTGTGAAGAGAAAGTCTTTCCGGGGAGAGGGCCTGAACCTGGAATGGCTGGACGAGTAGGCCTGGTCCAAAGGAGGACAGCAAGAAGGCCAAGCTGAGCATCAGGGGACATATATATCGTGCAGGTGAAGGGTAAGGAGAGATATGAAATGTTAAAGAAAATAAACGACAGTTTGGAACTTAGCGACGTTATGCCTCCATGTGACATGGACAAATTCAGCTCTCTGACTGAAGATGATCTGACCAAGCAGGTTCTGGAGCTCTCTGAGGAGCTGAGCAGAGGGACGCTGTGTCAGATTTTGACCTTTTTGCACAAATGAAGCAGATGATGGTGAGATGGATTTTGGCGTGGATTTAAGTCTGGATGTAAAATGGCATTTTATGGCTAGAGCCATTCTCAAATGTCAGTCATATAACTGCATTCGCAGAACTTTCAGAGGAACACAGTGATGGCGTGCCCTCGGAGACCGTCTCAGCTAATGCACCGGGCGTAGGACAGACATGCTGTCTGCCCACACAACCAGGTATGAATATAGTTCTATTGTTTCCAAGGCATCAAATTCTTGAAAGGTCACTGCTTACAGGAAATAAGTGATTGGACATGCAAAACTATGCAAATTGTTACCTCAAATGATAGAGAAATTAATCTCAATAAAAGGACAAGTGGGGCCTGACGGATCTCAGCCAAACTGCCATGCTTCAGGTAATTAAAATTTTATTCATTTTGACTCACAGTTCTGATGATGAAATCTACATTCTGCATGTAAGTGGCAAAGAGCGTTTTAGATTTCTTTCTCTGTGGGTCTCTGTACATCAGCTCAGCCAGCCACACAGCAGAAAGAGGAGGCGCACCAGCCCGTGTGCTTAAAGCACTACTGATCCCAGGAGAGAGCAGTGCTTCCTCGACCCATCCAGCATCCAGGTGAGTCATTAGAAATGACACAATTCATTCTAACACAATGTCTGGTTTTCAGTGAGTCGGAGAAGATGGTGTCTGAAAAGAAGCCCGCAGGAACGGTGTCTCCACCGACAGGGAGTCCCACTCCAGCAGCTCCGCCCTCATCAGTGCAACACAACACAATGGCCAGACACCAGGGTGTGGACACTTCCATGCTCCGTAGAGCCATCTGGAACTATATTCAGTGCAAGTTCGGGATTCGGTAAGTCTCTCCACTGCTCAACATTGAATATGTTTATTCATTCTACAAGTAACGTTTTAAAATGCTGAAGATGTCTCAGAGGCTCCCCCGGGGCCTTCAAAGAAGCCAGCAGGAGAGCATTTGTTTATGCATCTCAACAGGTCCAGGGCCAGGTGAGTCATAAAATAAAATAAAAAAATCACACACTTCCACTTGTATGTACGGCATAAGATATGACTACGGCTATAGTGGTGAATAATAATCGATACAGATTTAGATCTTAAAATCCTTTCTTGCATCTCTATAAAAAGCAGAGGTCACAGACTTGTTTTTGTTTTCCAGTGATTTGACATGCGCTTCTGGCATGTGCGCGCTGAGATGCTGGACCAAGGGAGGACATACATGCTGTACATTCTTACTTTTTACTATGTTGCTAATGTATTTTTGTTCATTGTTTACAGCGAGTTCCTCTTCACTGGAGCGGTGAGATTTGGAGAGCCATGGCTGGTATGTGCTCCGCTTTATAAAGACTTCATCAGACTGTACCGCTTTGCTCTGGACGCAGGAACAAACCTTTGCCACATACACACTGACTGTGAGACGCAGACACAGCACGCCTCTGATGAAGTTCAAATTCATGGAAATATGTTCATTCATACCCGACCAGATAGACCACAGCCACAGAAATGTAATGTATTGTCTCCCTAAGGCCTTCAGAGAGATGCTCTGGCCTTTGAACATGTGAACAGGTGGAGGTGAACTTTCACCGGCTTTCAATGAGGTTGACAACCTAATGGTCGATCTGTTGGACAACATCTCTACAAAAGTGCAGCAGTCGGACTGACTGAAGGAGATCTGACCAAAAGGTACTGGCCCAGGGACCTGATGGACCTCAGCCAAACTGCTATGCTTCAGGCATGTTTAAGGTTATTAAAAAATAAATAATTAACTCACCAGCTCATTCTTACTCACAGTTCTGATGAAGAAATCTACATTCTTCATTCGGCAAAGAGTGTTACATACTATTTATGTATTTGTGTGGTTACATACTTGGTTCCTGTTGTCTTGCCAATTTTAGGGAGATGCTCTGGCCTTGTGGATACAGACCGCCCATGCTCTGCGGAGAGAGAAGCAGCGCAACCACATATTATTATTTGTTAAGATAAGTATTAGCATTGCTTAATTTGTGTCTTCTTGTTTAAAGGGATAGTTCACCCAAAAATGAAAATTCGGTCATCATTTACTCACCCTCAAGTTGTTTCAAACCTGTAAAAAAAATTTTTTTTCTGCTGAACACAAAAGAAGATATTTTGAAAAATGTCTGTAACCAAACAGTTGATGGACCCCATTGACTTCCATAGTATTTTTTTTTCCTACTATGGAAGTCAATGGGGTCCATCAACTGTTTGGTTACAGACATTTTTCAAAATATCTTCTTTTGTGTTCAGCAGAAAAAAGAAATTCTTACAGGTTTGAAACAAAGTCATACAAGACCCATGATGACAAGACACAACCTGACACAAGACATTCATTTTGTGTTTATATATTTTTTTATTTTAATGCATTTAGGGTCCATGTGTGCGCCCGTCTTGTCTCACATCATCTCGAGTGCGGTATCTTTAGTAAACCTGTCTTGTTTTTTGTTTCGTCCTAACAGGTTCTTTCTTTATGGGCTTGCAGTACTGCCAGACAATCTTAAGAGTGGCAAAGCTGGAAGTAAAGAGGATGGCTCATGATCTGGTTTTGGGCAGAAAACTCAGGGACAGAGAAAGGACCATGCATAGGTACTACTGCGAGGCTGTCTTGGTTTTTGCCCACATGCAGCGCCCAAGAGCTGTGGAATCCTTGACGGTAAGTACATCTCTATTTTAACGACTCTACGCTTGCAATATGATGCAATGTTTACAGCACGTATGCATTAGTAAGTGACCATTTTTCGTTGTTATCTAGGATTCAGAGTGGAAAAAGAAAAAAAGTATTTCATAGTCTTGATATATACGTAGATATCAAGTACGCCCAGAGACAGGACTATCTTCTGTGTAAGTCTCCGAATCCACCAATACAGCAATGTCGCTCATTTTAACTTGACACTGCAGGTGTTTTTTGTTTGTCGCCAACAAGCGTTGACCAATGATTATGGTAATTTTTCTAAACCTTTAACACAGCAACAAACACCTACATCACACAGTTAGCCAAATGTTTGATCTTCTGGTCAAAACCACTTTTTTTTTTTTTTTTTTTTTTTTTAGTTATACAAACTATACACCAAAAAACTTTTTGTACCGTACACGTTCTCTATCAAAACGCAGCAAGCCCAACTCAAAATTGAAGTCAAAAAAGTGATCGTCTGAGTAAAGTGATTTGATTTTGTCTTTCAGCACACTTCAAAGTCCACTAGCCTTCGACCGCAAAGTTGTCAAGGCTGATTGGGCAGGAGGGGTGGAGGTCCAACTACCCAAAACCCGAGGAGATTCAACGGTTGTGGAAACCGGCTTCCAACCTCGCCACAGAGTCAGATGAGGCCATAATGAAGTGCCTGTCTGAGCAGACCTGGACAGGGCTGGCCATTCTCTCTTGGCCCAAAAGAGTTTTTGCTTCAAGTATCAGGACATAAAGGAATTTGTGCGAACTGAAGTTACTGTGGGACATCCGGCAAAGATAATTCTGCTGGAGAAGCCAGATATACCTTTCCAGGTCATAAATGGCCATGGCTTTGACACACCATTGGTCATGCAGCTGTGTGATAAATGGGGAAATCCTTTAACAGATCAGCGGCTTGAGATTGTGATGAAGAGTTAAAGATAAAGTCCTGAGTGACGTCTCAGCCTGTAGATTCACACGGAAAAGCTTGCTTCATATTAGAAAGTATAAGTGGTCCAAAAGGGGAGCATCATTTGGAATTCAGGGGATGTTTTGGCAGGAAAGGTATTGCAGGGCAAGTAATAAGACTAAATGTGATTCCTGATCCCAACAAACCCTTTTGGCACTTTGTGACATCAGTGTGGACACCCAGCTAAAATTTGATTATGGTGTTTCTCTCTCACTCATGTAATTGATTTTGTGGTTTCTGGGTTCTTAAATATTTGGCCTAGTCGAGGGGTGGCCTTGAAAATAGTTTGGTTGTGGATAATGACAGTGATTTTTTTTATGATCCGCCCCTCAACAGTGTTGGGAACTGTTTTCTTGTAAGCAAGAAAAATTGGATAATTTACTTAATTTAAAAAGAATACATGTTTTATCAATTACTGTATTTGCTTCATCCTTGGTTTAAAAAAAAAGAAAAAAACTAAAACACCACCAGGTGAGGATGTGACTATATTGGTATTGCATAACTAAAACATTCAATAATATTTTCTAGAAGATATATTTTTCTTATTTATTTTTTCACAGTCTCTGGCAGTTCATCAGTTTTGTTCTTGTTGACATCATTTTATTTATTGTTCATTTTTATGTTGTGCTTTGTTGTGTATAGTTCTTTCGTGTCCCCGGAATAAAATGTCCCTTAACTCATTGTTTAATTGCATTCTTTTCTTTTACTAATACAAGTGTTTTCATTAGGTATAAATAATACAACATATAAGCACTGCACTTCACTGGTGTACAGAATATTGCCCAACACTCACAAACTGTCACACATAGAACAGACACTTGTACGAATAAATGTGAATGAGCTGTACAGATCTAGTGATTCATTACCCCCATTCTCCAACAGAACAAGTTGGTCACTGTTGTTTGAAGTGAAGTGTCTGCTCTTCTTCAGTGTAAAAACTCAGAGAGGTCGAAGTCTGTATCACATCTATCAAACTCAAACAGACAAAATTCACAAGTTCACAAAAGGTGATATAACTAACAAAATATATGTTAATATTTTAATGCAATGGTCAAAATATTAGCCAACCCAAATCACAAACATAAAATACTCTAAAACTCTACTTATTTTACATTATAATCAAATTAATATTACTGAACTGAGACGGAGCATAAATATACCCACCCACAGCCTGCAGTACACAATAGGTGTGTTCGACATCGGCTGCGGCTGGATGTAACCGATCGGCGAGAGTAGCCGCGTGCAGGCGGGGAGGAGCTGCAAACGGAGACGTGAAGTCGGACACTTTCTGGTTCCCGTATTGACCGCTCACGTGGTGTTTGCATACTTTACCACAGCTAAAGAGAAGCCCAAGAGGCGAAACTCTGTTGTGTTATGGGTAACAGTTTGTAGATGGCGCTGTGGAGGCGCATCCGCCATTATGGACTGAAAGCTGCTGAAATCGTTAGCGATCTTATGGCACCACTTCCATTTTAGTACTGTTTATAGATCATGTGTGCACTTGCTAGATTTCACATCTTTTTTGTACCTTTCCGCCTGTAATAGGACATTCACAGATTGTTTTTGTTCTTGCCATTGAAACGTTCACTGTGTGCACTTTCACTGAAGATGTTGAAAAAACAAGTTGTTAATATTTTTGTGATATTCTATGTAAGATTAACTGTCTTTAGAAATTTTCATTTATAATTGTATTTATTTTTTTAGGGTTAGGTAGGGAGGTAAAAACGACTTTCACCCTCATTAGTAACCACCCTCATTAGCATATATGGCATCTGATTGGCCGAATCTGGCCAGTGGGTGGGTCTGTGTCCCCTGAGTGGTGTACAGTAGGTTTCACCAGATAAAAGCACTGTATTTATGAAATATGACCTTTTAATGTAATGTCCACAGACAGCATATAGGGAATCTGTCAAATAAGTTACAGGCGGGACTTTATCCAAAACATCCCAGCTGTAACTTATTTGACAGGACTCCTATATGCTGTCTGTGGACGGTTGAGTTTTATGCAAATTATGCATAATTAATGGCTGCAATGTACATCAGTGGGTGGGTCTGTGTCCCCTGAGTGGTGTACAGAAGGTTTCACCTCATAAACAGACAGCCTAGAGGCCGCGTCGAATAAGTTACAGGTGGGACTTTAACAAAAACATCCCACCTGTAACTTATTTGACAGGACCCCAGTTTTCTCGGGCCTCGAGCAAGGCGCATTAATGAGACTGGGCTCATGTGAAACTGCACAACACGAGCTTTCTCGTGATATAAAATACAGTTTGATTGCCCTTTGTAATTGCCCTTTTGATTGTGCCACTTGTCCCTCTAAGAAGTTGGACGCCGACCGCTCGGGGCCGCATAACTAGTTAGCATGCCGGAGTCTCGTTCGTTATCGGAATGAACCAGACAAATCGCTCCACCAACTAAGAACGGCCATGCACCACCACCCACAGAATCGAGAAAGAGCTATCAATCTGTCAATCCTTTCCGTGTCCGGGCCGGGTGAGCTTTCCCGTGTTGAGTCAAATTAAGCCGCAGGCTCCACTCCTGGTGGTGCCCTTCCGTCAATTCCTTTAAGTTTCAGCTTTGCAACCATACTCCCCCCGGAACCCAAAGACTCGTGGTTTCCCGCACGCTGCCCGGCGGGTCATGGGAATAACGCCAACCGGATCGCGGGTCGGCATCGTTTACGGTCGGAACTACGACGGTATCTGATCGTCTTCGAACCTCCGACTTTCGTTCTTGATTAATGAAAGGCACATAGATGGTACTAAGTAGTGGTCTGTGCTTGACAGTGGGCCTCTGGAAAGAGGCAAATTTAGGCTAATTAATTATTTTAATAACTTTTGTTATTTTATATAGTTCTTTACTATGTTTTGTTGTTAACATAAAGGAATTCACTAATGATCCTTCATGTCAAGGCGTCCTATTTCTTTCATTAGCTGCCTTGTTAGAGGAAATGGACCGGAAAGGCTTGGTGGTGAGGAACATAACTCCACTCCTTCCTGCTCCATCTTCGGTTCTCCATCTCTGCAGCGCTTCTTGATCAAGTACTTCACATCTAACCCTGCAGCCAAGGCGCTGTGTTGGCCAATGCTAGCTGCTGTCTACATTTTCAGTCACTATTCTTTCCTTCACCTGGAGGCCAACATTTAATTGAGGACGCTGTTTGATTCAAGTGTGTGAATCCAGTGTTTTTCTTAGCTGGTTAGAAGAAATGGACAGGAAGGGCTTGGTGGTGAGGAACATCCCTCCACTCCTTCCTGCGCCATCTTCCGTGCCTCAGAGCTCCTCGAGGGATGCTGAGAGCGAGCCACAAGTGGAGCCAGCGATGCCTCCACTGCCAAACCACTGGACCTGGGAAGCTACTCCAAGACTGGTGCCTATGGTCTCCCTGTGGAAGAAGATGCAGGCCATTTTTGGAGCTGATATGATGCACTGTCAGGTGTGTGCCTCACTGCTTTGTAATTTCCTGTTGCAGTACTCAAAATTCCATCAAATGTGTGTATATTCACTTCTTTTTTTTTTTTTTTGCCTTTGGCAGAGGCAAAAAGGGTAATCCAGTGAACAGAGCTAAATCCAAAAACCGAGAGACGAGCAGTGCCAACATAACCTGCATGGACTACACCGCCAGCTTTAGTCCACAGTACAGCTTCATACAAAACATGTACAATACAAACACTATACAATAACGCTTTATTGATGTTGCACATGCGCAGTTTACTGTTAGTTGACGTAATTTCATAATACAACCTTAAATGTTACAAATACTTTACCATTTACAAACGAATGCGTACATTAAGTGCTGTAAATGGATTATTCCTGCTAGCTAATGTGTAGAACATTATTGTAAAGTGTTATATATATATATATATATATATATATATATATATATATATATATATATATATATATATAGGCTATTATTACTATAATTAAACACAAATGTCGCATGAATGCAAAATAAAAAGAACTGCATTTATTAATTTATTTATAAAGATTTTAATTTTAAGAAATGCTCACAACGACTTTGTTTCCTCAGACGAAGATGGGGAATGTCTCCAGCGACAGTGGCGTGACCACTTCACCTGGAAGTGGGAGTTTGGTAAGTAGAAATAAATATTGATAGAAAATGCTTTTTCATTTGGCCAAATCTTAATCTTTAGTAACTTGATTTATAACAAATTAAAGCTTGTGGTAATAATTCAAGTCAAGTCAAGTCAAGTGAATTTATTGATTGAATTAGGGTTAGGGTTAGAGTTAGGGTTAGGGTTAGGTAGGGAGGTAAAAACGACTTTCACCCTCATTAGTAACCACCCTCATTTGCATAAAGGGCATCTGATTGGCCGAATCTTAACTGTCCATATATCTGCAACGGTGTGTTTTATCTGTACGAAACTTGGTTTATATAGTAATTGATGTATGGCTAGTCGACTGGTGGTGGTTTGGTGCGCCTCTAGCGCCACCAGGTGTGTAGACACGGTACTGCACTTTATTTTTTAGATTTGTTTTTTTTTAACAGGGGTCTATTTTATAAATTGCTGTTGTATCTAGGGTTATTTTATATAGGGGTGGTCTATCCTGGTATATTTTGGGTAGGGTCTGTGTAGGTCCCGCCAGTGGTCAGTGTTTTTTGGTTTTGTTTTCTGTTTTTTTGTGCAGGTGGTGGGTAGGTTTAGCTGGTTAGGTGAGGTAGCGTGCCAGGCCTTTGGCCTTTGACCCTGCATCCATGCAGACGCCCTGACGCAAACTGAACTTGAGTTTTCCCCCAGCTGTTCACCTGTCAATGCAAAATGGTTGCATTTGCCGTGCATATCAGCACGAGTGCTGAAACAGCACCAATGCTGACAGGTAAGTGTCTATTTCTATAGATAGATTGATGGATGGAGTGATGGATGGATGGATGGATGGATGGATGGATGGATGGATGGATGGATGGATGGATGGATGGATGGATAGATAGGTACATGAGTTGAAACAACTTTTTGTTAAAAAAAATGTTTTTGTTAAAAAAAATGTTTTTGTTTGAAAAAGTGAATGTTTTTTAGGCCTGTGTTACATTGATGGATGGAGTGATGGAGTGATGGATGGATGGATGGATGGATGGATAGATAGATGAATAGATGAATATATAGATACATGAGTTTAAACCACTTTTTGTTAAAAAAAATATGTTTTTGTTTGAAAAAGTGAATGTTTTTAGGCCTGTGTTATACATGGATGGATGGAGTGATGGAGTGATGGATGGATGGATGGATGGATGGATGGATAGATAGATAAATAGATAGATAGATGAATAGATGAATATATAGATACATGAGTTTAAACAACTTTTTGTTAAAAAAAAAAAAGTTTTTGTTTGAAAAAGTGAATGTTTTTAGGCCTGTGTTATACATGGATGGATGGAGTGATGGAGTGATGGAGTGATGGATGGATGGATGGATAGATAGATGGATAGATGGATAGATGGATAGATGGATAGATGAGTTTGATCGACTGTTTGTTCATATTTTTTTATTGTTTTGTGTTAAATATTGAAAGTAGTCTTTGGACTAATGGTTAGTTTGGGTTTAGGGTTAGTTTGAGGCTATGGTTAGGTTAGGGTTAAAATGGCATATAGGTAGGGAGGTAAAAACGACTTTCACCCTCATTAGTAACCACCCTCATTTGCATAAAGGGCATCTGATTGGCCGAATCTTAACTGTCCATATATCTGCAACGGTGTGTTTTATCTGTACGAAACTTGGTTTATATAGTAATTGATGTATGGCTAGTCGACTGGTGGTGGTTTGGTGCGCCTCTAGCGCCACCAGGTGTGTAGACACGGTACTGCACTTTATTTTTTAGATTTGTTTTTTTTTAACAGGGGTCTATTTTATAAATTGCTGTTGTATCTAGGGTTATTTTATATAGGGGTGGTCTATCCTGGTATATTTTGGGTAGGGTCTGTGTAGGTCCCGCCAGTGGTCAGTGTTTTTTGGTTTTGTTTTCTGTTTTTTTGTGCAGGTGGTGGGTAGGTTTAGCTGGTTAGGTGAGGTAGCGTGCCAGGCCTTTGGCCTTTGACCCTGCATCCATGCAGACGCCCTGACGCAAACTGAACTTGAGTTTTCCCCCAGCTGTTCACCTGTCAATGCAAAATGGTTGCATTTGCCGTGCATATCAGCACGAGTGCTGAAACAGCACCAATGCTGACAGGTAAGTGTCTATTTCTATAGATAGATTGATGGATGGAGTGATGGATGGATGGATGGATGGATGGATGGATGGATGGATGGATGGATGGATAGATAGGTACATGAGTTGAAACAACTTTTTGTTAAAAAAAATGTTTTTGTTAAAAAAAATGTTTTTGTTTGAAAAAGTGAATGTTTTTTAGGCCTGTGTTACATTGATGGATGGAGTGATGGAGTGATGGATGGATGGATGGATGGATGGATAGATAGATGAATAGATGAATATATAGATACATGAGTTTAAACCACTTTTTGTTAAAAAAAATATGTTTTTGTTTGAAAAAGTGAATGTTTTTAGGCCTGTGTTATACATGGATGGATGGAGTGATGGATGGATGGATGGATGGATGGATAGATAGATAAATAGATAGATAGATGAATAGATGAATATATAGATACATGAGTTTAAACAACTTTTTGTTAAAAAAAAAAAAGTTTTTGTTTGAAAAAGTGAATGTTTTTAGGCCTGTGTTATACATGGATGGATGGAGTGATGGAGTGATGGATGGATGGATGGATGGATGGATAGATAGATGGATAGATGGATAGATGGATAGATGGATAGATGAGTTTGATCGACTGTTTGTTCATATTTTTTTATTGTTTTGTGTTAAATATTGAAAGTAGTCTTTGGACTAATGGTTAGTTTGGGTTTAGGGTTAGTTTGGGGCTATGGTTAGGTTAGGCTATGGTTAGGTTAGGGTTAAAATGGCATATAGGTAGGGAGGTAAAAACGACTTTCACCCTCATTAGTAACCACCCTCATTTGCATAAAGGGCATCTGATTGGCCGAATCTTAACTGTCCATATATCTGCAACGGTGTGTTTTATCTGTACGAAACTTGGTTTATATAGTAATTGATGTATGGCTAGTCGACTGGTGGTGGTTTGGTGCGCCTCTAGCGCCACCAGGTGTGTAGACACGGTACTGCACTTTATTTTTTAGATTTGTTTTTTTTTAACAGGGGTCTATTTTATAAATTGCTGTTGTATCTAGGGTTATTTTATATAGGGGTGGTCTATCCTGGTATATTTTGGGTAGGGTCTGTGTAGGTCCCGCCAGTGGTCAGTGTTTTTTGGTTTTGTTTTCTGTTTTTTTGTGCAGGTGGTGGGTAGGTTTAGCTGGTTAGGTGAGGTAGCGTGCCAGGCCTTTGGCCTTTGACCCTGCATCCATGCAGACGCCCTGACGCAAACTGAACTTGAGTTTTCCCCCAGCTGTTCACCTGTCAATGCAAAATGGTTGCATTTGCCGTGCATATCAGCACGAGTGCTGAAACAGCACCAATGCTGACAGGTAAGTGTCTATTTCTATAGATAGATTGATGGATGGAGTGATGGATGGATGGATGGATGGATGGATGGATGGATGGATGGATGGATGGATGGATGGATGGATGGATGGATAGATAGGTACATGAGTTGAAACAACTTTTTGTTAAAAAAAATGTTTTTGTTAAAAAAAATGTTTTTGTTTGAAAAAGTGAATGTTTTTTAGGCCTGTGTTACATTGATGGATGGAGTGATGGAGTGATGGATGGATGGATGGATGGATGGATAGATAGATGAATAGATGAATATATAGATACATGAGTTTAAACCACTTTTTGTTAAAAAAAATATGTTTTTGTTTGAAAAAGTGAATGTTTTTAGGCCTGTGTTATACATGGATGGATGGAGTGATGGATGGATGGATGGATGGATGGATGGATAGATAGATAAATAGATAGATAGATGAATAGATGAATATATAGATACATGAGTTTAAACAACTTTTTGTTAAAAAAAAAAAAGTTTTTGTTTGAAAAAGTGAATGTTTTTAGGCCTGTGTTATACATGGATGGATGGAGTGATGGAGTGATGGAGTGATGGATGGATGGATGGATAGATAGATGGATAGATGGATAGATGGATAGATGGATAGATGAGTTTGATCGACTGTTTGTTCATATTTTTTTATTGTTTTGTGTTAAATATTGAAAGTAGTCTTTGGACTAATGGTTAGTTTGGGTTTAGGGTTAGTTTGAGGCTATGGTTAGGTTAGGGTTAAAATGGCATATAGGTAGGGAGGTAAAAACGACTTTCACCCTCATTAGTAACCACCCTCATTTGCATAAAGGGCATCTGATTGGCCGAATCTTAACTGTCCATATATCTGCAACGGTGTGTTTTATCTGTACGAAACTTGGTTTATATAGTAATTGATGTATGGCTAGTCGACTGGTGGTGGTTTGGTGGCCTCTAGCGCCACCAGGTGTGTAGACACGGTACTGCACTTTATTTTTTAGATTTGTTTTTTTTTAACAGGGGTCTATTTTATAAATTGCTGTTGTATCTAGGGTTATTTTATATAGGGGTGGTCTATCCTGGTATATTTTGGGTAGGGTCTGTGTAGGTCCCGCCAGTGGTCAGTGTTTTTTGGTTTTGTTTTCTGTTTTTTTTGTGCAGGTGGTGGGTAGGTTTAGCTGGTTAGGTGAGGTAGCGTGCCAGGCCTTTGGCCTTTGACCCTGCATCCATGCAGACGCCCTGACGCAAACTGAACTTGAGTTTTCCCCCAGCTGTTCACCTGTCAATGCAAAATGGTTGCATTTGCCGTGCATATCAGCACGAGTGCTGAAACAGCACCAATGCTGACAGGTAAGTGTCTATTTCTATAGATAGATTGATGGATGGAGTGATGGATGGATGGATGGATGGATGGATGGATGGATGGATGGATGGATGGATGGATGGATGGATGGATAGATAGGTACATGAGTTGAAACAACTTTTTGTTAAAAAAAATGTTTTTGTTAAAAAAAATGTTTTTGTTTGAAAAAGTGAATGTTTTTTAGGCCTGTGTTACATTGATGGATGGAGTGATGGAGTGATGGATGGATGGATGGATGGATGGATAGATAGATGAATAGATGAATATATAGATACATGAGTTTAAACCACTTTTTGTTAAAAAAAATATGTTTTTGTTTGAAAAAGTGAATGTTTTTAGGCCTGTGTTATACATGGATGGATGGAGTGATGGATGGATGGATGGATGGATGGATGGATAGATAGATAAATAGATAGATAGATGAATAGATGAATATATAGATACATGAGTTTAAACAACTTTTTGTTAAAAAAAAAAAAGTTTTTGTTTGAAAAAGTGAATGTTTTTAGGCCTGTGTTATACATGGATGGATGGAGTGATGGAGTGATGGAGTGATGGATGGATGGATGGATAGATAGATGGATAGATGGATAGATGGATAGATGGATAGATGAGTTTGATCGACTGTTTGTTCATATTTTTTTATTGTTTTGTGTTAAATATTGAAAGTAGTCTTTGGACTAATGGTTAGTTTGGGTTTAGGGTTAGTTTGAGGCTATGGTTAGGTTAGGGTTAAAATGGCATATAGGTAGGGAGGTAAAAACGACTTTCACCCTCATTAGTAACCACCCTCATTTGCATAAAGGGCATCTGATTGGCCGAATCTTAACTGTCCATATATCTGCAACGGTGTGTTTTATCTGTACGAAACTTGGTTTATATAGTAATTGATGTATGGCTAGTCGACTGGTGGTGGTTTGGTGCGCCTCTAGCGCCACCAGGTGTGTAGACACGGTACTGCACTTTATTTTTTAGATTTGTTTTTTTTTAACAGGGGTCTATTTTATAAATTGCTGTTGTATCTAGGGTTATTTTATATAGGGGTGGTCTATCCTGGTATATTTTGGGTAGGGTCTGTGTAGGTCCCGCCAGTGGTCAGTGTTTTTTGGTTTTGTTTTCTGTTTTTTTGTGCAGGTGGTGGGTAGGTTTAGCTGGTTAGGTGAGGTAGCGTGCCAGGCCTTTGGCCTTTGACCCTGCATCCATGCAGACGCCCTGACGCAAACTGAACTTGAGTTTTCCCCCAGCTGTTCACCTGTCAATGCAAAATGGTTGCATTTGCCGTGCATATCAGCACGAGTGCTGAAACAGCACCAATGCTGACAGGTAAGTGTCTATTTCTATAGATAGATTGATGGATGGAGTGATGGATGGATGGATGGATGGATGGATGGATGGATGGATGGATGGATGGATAGATAGGTACATGAGTTGAAACAACTTTTTGTTAAAAAAAATGTTTTTGTTAAAAAAAATGTTTTTGTTTGAAAAAGTGAATGTTTTTTAGGCCTGTGTTACATTGATGGATGGAGTGATGGAGTGATGGATGGATGGATGGATGGATGGATAGATAGATGAATAGATGAATATATAGATACATGAGTTTAAACCACTTTTTGTTAAAAAAAATATGTTTTTGTTTGAAAAAGTGAATGTTTTTAGGCCTGTGTTATACATGGATGGATGGAGTGATGGATGGATGGATGGATGGATGGATAGATAGATAAATAGATAGATAGATGAATAGATGAATATATAGATACATGAGTTTAAACAACTTTTTGTTAAAAAAAAAAAAGTTTTTGTTTGAAAAAGTGAATGTTTTTAGGCCTGTGTTATACATGGATGGATGGAGTGATGGAGTGATGGATGGATGGATGGATGGATGGATAGATAGATGGATAGATGGATAGATGGATAGATGGATAGATGAGTTTGATCGACTGTTTGTTCATATTTTTTTATTGTTTTGTGTTAAATATTGAAAGTAGTCTTTGGACTAATGGTTAGTTTGGGTTTAGGGTTAGTTTGGGGCTATGGTTAGGTTAGGTAGGGAGGTAAAAACGACTTTCACCCTCATTAGTAACCACCCTCATTTGCATAAAGGGCATCTGATTGGCCGAATCTTAACTGTCCATATATCTGCAACGGTGTGTTTTATCTGTACGAAACTTGGTTTATATAGT
Source organism: Leuciscus leuciscus (assembly GCF_965113295.1). Classification (NCBI taxonomy): domain Eukaryota; kingdom Metazoa; phylum Chordata; class Actinopteri; order Cypriniformes; family Leuciscidae; genus Leuciscus; species Leuciscus leuciscus. Next base: position 18,554 of record NW_028118465.1, read on the forward strand.
AATTGATGTATGGCTAGTCGACTGGTGGTGGTTTGGTGCGCCTCTAGCGCCACCAGGTGTGTAGACACGGTACTGCACTTTATTTTTTAGATTTGTTTTTTTTTAACAGGGGTCTATTTTATAAATTGCTGTTGTATCTAGGGTTATTTTATATAGGGGTGGTCTATCCTGGTATATTTTGGGTAGGGTCTGTGTAGGTCCCGCCAGTGGTCAGTGTTTTTTGGTTTTGTTTTCTGTTTTTTTGTGCAGGTGGTGGGTAGGTTTAGCTGGTTAGGTGAGGTAGCGTGCCAGGCCTTTGGCCTTTGACCCTGCATCCATGCAGACGCCCTGACGCAAACTGAACTTGAGTTTTCCCCCAGCTGTTCACCTGTCAATGCAAAATGGTTGCATTTGCCGTGCATATCAGCACGAGTGCTGAAACAGCACCAATGCTGACAGGTAAGTGTCTATTTCTATAGATAGATTGATGGATGGAGTGATGGATGGATGGATGGATGGATGGATGGATGGATGGATGGATGGATGGATGGATGGATAGATAGGTACATGAGTTGAAACAACTTTTTGTTAAAAAAAATGTTTTTGTTAAAAAAAATGTTTTTGTTTGAAAAAGTGAATGTTTTTTAGGCCTGTGTTACATTGATGGATGGAGTGATGGAGTGATGGATGGATGGATGGATGGATGGATAGATAGATGAATAGATGAATATATAGATACATGAGTTTAAACCACTTTTTGTTAAAAAAAATATGTTTTTGTTTGAAAAAGTGAATGTTTTTAGGCCTGTGTTATACATGGATGGATGGAGTGATGGAGTGATGGATGGATGGATGGATGGATGGATGGATAGATAGATAAATAGATAGATAGATGAATAGATGAATATATAGATACATGAGTTTAAACAACTTTTTGTTAAAAAAAAAAACTTTTTGTTTGAAAAAGTGAATGTTTTTAGGCCTGTGTTATACATGGATGGATGGAGTGATGGAGTGATGGAGTGATGGATGGATGGATGGATAGATAGATGGATAGATGGATAGATGGATAGATGGATAGATGGATAGATGAGTTTGATCGACTGTTTGTTCATATTTTTTTATTGTTTTGTGTTAAATATTGAAAGTAGTCTTTGGACTAATGGTTAGTTTGGGTTTAGGGTTAGTTTGGGGCTATGGTTAGGTTAGGGTTAAAATGGCATATAGGTAGGGAGGTAAAAACGACTTTCACCCTCATTAGTAACCACCCTCATTTGCATAAAGGGCATCTGATTGGCCGAATCTTAACTGTCCATATATCTGCAACGGTGTGTTTTATCTGTACGAAACTTGGTTTATATAGTAATTGATGTATGGCTAGTCGACTGGTGGTGGTTTGGTGCGCCTCTAGCGCCACCAGGTGTGTAGACACGGTACTGCACTTTATTTTTTAGATTTGTTTTTTTTTAACAGGGGTCTATTTTATAAATTGCTGTTGTATCTAGGGTTATTTTATATAGGGGTGGTCTATCCTGGTATATTTTGGGTAGGGTCTGTGTAGGTCCCGCCAGTGGTCAGTGTTTTTTGGTTTTGTTTTCTGTTTTTTTGTGCAGGTGGTGGGTAGGTTTAGCTGGTTAGGTGAGGTAGCGTGCCAGGCCTTTGGCCTTTGACCCTGCATCCATGCAGACGCCCTGACGCAAACTGAACTTGAGTTTTCCCCCAGCTGTTCACCTGTCAATGCAAAATGGTTGCATTTGCCGTGCATATCAGCACGAGTGCTGAAACAGCACCAATGCTGACAGGTAAGTGTCTATTTCTATAGATAGATTGATGGATGGAGTGATGGATGGATGGATGGATGGATGGATGGATGGATGGATGGATGGATGGATAGATAGGTACATGAGTTGAAACAACTTTTTGTTAAAAAAAATGTTTTTGTTAAAAAAAATGTTTTTGTTTGAAAAAGTGAATGTTTTTTAGGCCTGTGTTACATTGATGGATGGAGTGATGGAGTGATGGATGGATGGATGGATGGATGGATAGATAGATGAATAGATGAATATATAGATACATGAGTTTAAACCACTTTTTGTTAAAAAAAATATGTTTTTGTTTGAAAAAGTGAATGTTTTTAGGCCTGTGTTATACATGGATGGATGGAGTGATGGATGGATGGATGGATGGATGGATAGATAGATAAATAGATAGATAGATGAATAGATGAATAGATGAATATATAGATACATGAGTTTAAACAACTTTTTGTTAAAAAAAAAAAAGTTTTTGTTTGAAAAAGTGAATGTTTTTAGGCCTGTGTTATACATGGATGGATGGAGTGATGGAGTGATGGAGTGATGGATGGATGGATGGATAGATAGATGGATAGATGGATAGATGGATAGATGGATAGATGAGTTTGATCGACTGTTTGTTCATATTTTTTTATTGTTTTGTGTTAAATATTGAAAGTAGTCTTTGGACTAATGGTTAGTTTGGGTTTAGGGTTAGTTTGGGGCTATGGTTAGGTTAGGGTTAAAATGGCATATAGGTAGGGAGGTAAAAACGACTTTCACCCTCATTAGTAACCACCCTCATTTGCATAAAGGGCATCTGATTGGCCGAATCTTAACTGTCCATATATCTGCAACGGTGTGTTTTATCTGTACGAAACTTGGTTTATATAGTAATTGATGTATGGCTAGTCGACTGGTGGTGGTTTGGTGCGCCTCTAGCGCCACCAGGTGTGTAGACACGGTACTGCACTTTATTTTTTAGATTTGTTTTTTTTTAACAGGGGTCTATTTTATAAATTGCTGTTGTATCTAGGGTTATTTTATATAGGGGTGGTCTATCCTGGTATATTTTGGGTAGGGTCTGTGTAGGTCCCGCCAGTGGTCAGTGTTTTTTGGTTTTGTTTTCTGTTTTTTTGTGCAGGTGGTGGGTAGGTTTAGCTGGTTAGGTGAGGTAGCGTGCCAGGCCTTTGGCCTTTGACCCTGCATCCATGCAGACGCCCTGACGCAAACTGAACTTGAGTTTTCCCCCAGCTGTTCACCTGTCAATGCAAAATGGTTGCATTTGCCGTGCATATCAGCACGAGTGCTGAAACAGCACCAATGCTGACAGGTAAGTGTCTATTTCTATAGATAGATTGATGGATGGAGTGATGGATGGATGGATGGATGGATGGATGGATGGATGGATGGATGGATGGATGGATGGATGGATAGATAGGTACATGAGTTGAAACAACTTTTTGTTAAAAAAAATGTTTTTGTTAAAAAAAATGTTTTTGTTTGAAAAAGTGAATGTTTTTTAGGCCTGTGTTACATTGATGGATGGAGTGATGGAGTGATGGATGGATGGATGGATGGATGGATAGATAGATGAATAGATGAATATATAGATACATGAGTTTAAACCACTTTTTGTTAAAAAAAATATGTTTTTGTTTGAAAAAGTGAATGTTTTTAGGCCTGTGTTATACATGGATGGATGGAGTGATGGATGGATGGATGGATGGATGGATGGATGGATAGATAGATAAATAGATAGATAGATGAATAGATGAATATATAGATACATGAGTTTAAACAACTTTTTGTTAAAAAAAAAAAAGTTTTTGTTTGAAAAAGTGAATGTTTTTAGGCCTGTGTTATACATGGATGGATGGAGTGATGGAGTGATGGAGTGATGGATGGATGGATGGATAGATAGATGGATAGATGGATAGATGGATAGATGGATAGATGAGTTTGATCGACTGTTTGTTCATATTTTTTTATTGTTTTGTGTTAAATATTGAAAGTAGTCTTTGGACTAATGGTTAGTTTGGGTTTAGGGTTAGTTTGGGGCTATGGTTAGGTTAGGGTTAGGGTTAGGTAGGGAGGTAAAAACGACTTTCACCCTCATTAGTAACCACCCTCATTTGCATAAAGGGCATCTGATTGGCCGAATCTTAACTGTCCATATATCTGCAACGGTGTGTTTTATCTGTACGAAACTTGGTTTATATAGTAATTGATGTATGGCTAGTCGACTGGTGGTGGTTTGGTGCGCCTCTAGCGCCACCAGGTGTGTAGACACGGTACTGCACTTTATTTTTTAGATTTGTTTTTTTTTAACAGGGGTCTATTTTATAAATTGCTGTTGTATCTAGGGTTATTTTATATAGGGGTGGTCTATCCTGGTATATTTTGGGTAGGGTCTGTGTAGGTCCCGCCAGTGGTCAGTGTTTTTTGGTTTTGTTTTCTGTTTTTTTGTGCAGGTGGTGGGTAGGTTTAGCTGGTTAGGTGAGGTAGCGTGCCAGGCCTTTGGCCTTTGACCCTGCATCCATGCAGACGCCCTGACGCAAACTGAACTTGAGTTTTCCCCCAGCTGTTCACCTGTCAATGCAAAATGGTTGCATTTGCCGTGCATATCAGCACGAGTGCTGAAACAGCACCAATGCTGACAGGTAAGTGTCTATTTCTATAGATAGATTGATGGATGGAGTGATGGATGGATGGATGGATGGATGGATGGATGGATGGATGGATGGATGGATGGATGGATGGATGGATGGATAGATAGGTACATGAGTTGAAACAACTTTTTGTTAAAAAAAATGTTTTTGTTAAAAAAAATGTTTTTGTTTGAAAAAGTGAATGTTTTTTAGGCCTGTGTTACATTGATGGATGGAGTGATGGAGTGATGGATGGATGGATGGATGGATGGATAGATAGATGAATAGATGAATATATAGATACATGAGTTTAAACCACTTTTTGTTAAAAAAAATATGTTTTTGTTTGAAAAAGTGAATGTTTTTAGGCCTGTGTTATACATGGATGGATGGAGTGATGGATGGATGGATGGATGGATGGATAGATAGATAAATAGATAGATAGATGAATAGATGAATATATAGATACATGAGTTTAAACAACTTTTTGTTAAAAAAAAAAAAGTTTTTGTTTGAAAAAGTGAATGTTTTTAGGCCTGTGTTATACATGGATGGATGGAGTGATGGAGTGATGGAGTGATGGATGGATGGATGGATAGATAGATGGATAGATGGATAGATGGATAGATGGATAGATGAGTTTGATCGACTGTTTGTTCATATTTTTTTATTGTTTTGTGTTAAATATTGAAAGTAGTCTTTGGACTAATGGTTAGTTTGGGTTTAGGGTTAGTTTGGGGCTATGGTTAGGTTAGGGTTAAAATGGCATATAGGTAGGGAGGTAAAAACGACTTTCACCCTCATTAGTAACCACCCTCATTTGCATAAAGGGCATCTGATTGGCCGAATCTTAACTGTCCATATATCTGCAACGGTGTGTTTTATCTGTACGAAACTTGGTTTATATAGTAATTGATGTATGGCTAGTCGACTGGTGGTGGTTTGGTGCGCCTCTAGCGCCACCAGGTGTGTAGACACGGTACTGCACTTTATTTTTTAGATTTGTTTTTTTTTAACAGGGGTCTATTTTATAAATTGCTGTTGTATCTAGGGTTATTTTATATAGGGGTGGTCTATCCTGGTATATTTTGGGTAGGGTCTGTGTAGGTCCCGCCAGTGGTCAGTGTTTTTTGGTTTTGTTTTCTGTTTTTTTGTGCAGGTGGTGGGTAGGTTTAGCTGGTTAGGTGAGGTAGCGTGCCAGGCCTTTGGCCTTTGACCCTGCATCCATGCAGACGCCCTGACGCAAACTGAACTTGAGTTTTCCCCCAGCTGTTCACCTGTCAATGCAAAATGGTTGCATTTGCCGTGCATATCAGCACGAGTGCTGAAACAGCACCAATGCTGACAGGTAAGTGTCTATTTCTATAGATAGATTGATGGATGGAGTGATGGATGGATGGATGGATGGATGGATGGATGGATGGATGGATGGATGGATGGATAGATAGGTACATGAGTTGAAACAACTTTTTGTTAAAAAAAATGTTTTTGTTAAAAAAAATGTTTTTGTTTGAAAAAGTGAATGTTTTTTAGGCCTGTGTTACATTGATGGATGGAGTGATGGAGTGATGGATGGATGGATGGATGGATGGATAGATAGATGAATAGATGAATATATAGATACATGAGTTTAAACCACTTTTTGTTAAAAAAAATATGTTTTTGTTTGAAAAAGTGAATGTTTTTAGGCCTGTGTTATACATGGATGGATGGAGTGATGGATGGATGGATGGATGGATGGATAGATAGATAAATAGATAGATAGATGAATAGATGAATATATAGATACATGAGTTTAAACAACTTTTTGTTAAAAAAAAAAAAGTTTTTGTTTGAAAAAGTGAATGTTTTTAGGCCTGTGTTATACATGGATGGATGGAGTGATGGAGTGATGGAGTGATGGATGGATGGATGGATAGATAGATGGATAGATGGATAGATGGATAGATGGATAGATGAGTTTGATCGACTGTTTGTTCATATTTTTTTATTGTTTTGTGTTAAATATTGAAAGTAGTCTTTGGACTAATGGTTAGTTTGGGTTTAGGGTTAGTTTGGGGCTATGGTTAGGTTAGGGTTAAAATGGCATATAGGTAGGGAGGTAAAAACGACTTTCACCCTCATTAGTAACCACCCTCATTTGCATAAAGGGCATCTGATTGGCCGAATCTTAACTGTCCATATATCTGCAACGGTGTGTTTTATCTGTACGAAACTTGGTTTATATAGTAATTGATGTATGGCTAGTCGACTGGTGGTGGTTTGGTGCGCCTCTAGCGCCACCAGGTGTGTAGACACGGTACTGCACTTTATTTTTTAGATTTGTTTTTTTTTAACAGGGGTCTATTTTATAAATTGCTGTTGTATCTAGGGTTATTTTATATAGGGGTGGTCTATCCTGGTATATTTTGGGTAGGGTCTGTGTAGGTCCCGCCAGTGGTCAGTGTTTTTTGGTTTTGTTTTCTGTTTTTTTGTGCAGGTGGTGGGTAGGTTTAGCTGGTTAGGTGAGGTAGCGTGCCAGGCCTTTGGCCTTTGACCCTGCATCCATGCAGACGCCCTGACGCAAACTGAACTTGAGTTTTCCCCCAGCTGTTCACCTGTCAATGCAAAATGGTTGCATTTGCCGTGCATATCAGCACGAGTGCTGAAACAGCACCAATGCTGACAGGTAAGTGTCTATTTCTATAGATAGATTGATGGATGGAGTGATGGATGGATGGATGGATGGATGGATGGATGGATGGATGGATGGATGGATGGATGGATGGATGGATGGATAGATAGGTACATGAGTTGAAACAACTTTTTGTTAAAAAAAATGTTTTTGTTAAAAAAAATGTTTTTGTTTGAAAAAGTGAATGTTTTTTAGGCCTGTGTTACATTGATGGATGGAGTGATGGAGTGATGGATGGATGGATGGATGGATGGATAGATAGATGAATAGATGAATATATAGATACATGAGTTTAAACCACTTTTTGTTAAAAAAAATATGTTTTTGTTTGAAAAAGTGAATGTTTTTAGGCCTGTGTTATACATGGATGGATGGAGTGATGGATGGATGGATGGATGGATGGATAGATAGATAAATAGATAGATAGATGAATAGATGAATATATAGATACATGAGTTTAAACAACTTTTTGTTAAAAAAAAAAAAGTTTTTGTTTGAAAAAGTGAATGTTTTTAGGCCTGTGTTATACATGGATGGATGGAGTGATGGAGTGATGGAGTGATGGATGGATGGATGGATAGATAGATGGATAGATGGATAGATGGATAGATGGATAGATGAGTTTGATCGACTGTTTGTTCATATTTTTTTATTGTTTTGTGTTAAATATTGAAAGTAGTCTTTGGACTAATGGTTAGTTTGGGTTTAGGGTTAGTTTGGGGCTATGGTTAGGTTAGGGTTAAAATGGCATATAGGTAGGGAGGTAAAAACGACTTTCACCCTCATTAGTAACCACCCTCATTTGCATAAAGGGCATCTGATTGGCCGAATCTTAACTGTCCATATATCTGCAACGGTGTGTTTTATCTGTACGAAACTTGGTTTATATAGTAATTGATGTATGGCTAGTCGACTGGTGGTGGTTTGGTGCGCCTCTAGCGCCACCAGGTGTGTAGACACGGTACTGCACTTTATTTTTTAGATTTGTTTTTTTTTAACAGGGGTCTATTTTATAAATTGCTGTTGTATCTAGGGTTATTTTATATAGGGGTGGTCTATCCTGGTATATTTTGGGTAGGGTCTGTGTAGGTCCCGCCAGTGGTCAGTGTTTTTTGGTTTTGTTTTCTGTTTTTTTGTGCAGGTGGTGGGTAGGTTTAGCTGGTTAGGTGAGGTAGCGTGCCAGGCCTTTGGCCTTTGACCCTGCATCCATGCAGACGCCCTGACGCAAACTGAACTTGAGTTTTCCCCCAGCTGTTCACCTGTCAATGCAAAATGGTTGCATTTGCCGTGCATATCAGCACGAGTGCTGAAACAGCACCAATGCTGACAGGTAAGTGTCTATTTCTATAGATAGATTGATGGATGGAGTGATGGATGGATGGATGGATGGATGGATGGATGGATGGATGGATGGATGGATGGATAGATAGGTACATGAGTTGAAACAACTTTTTGTTAAAAAAAATGTTTTTGTTAAAAAAAATGTTTTTGTTTGAAAAAGTGAATGTTTTTTAGGCCTGTGTTACATTGATGGATGGAGTGATGGAGTGATGGATGGATGGATGGATGGATGGATAGATAGATGAATAGATGAATATATAGATACATGAGTTTAAACCACTTTTTGTTAAAAAAAATATGTTTTTGTTTGAAAAAGTGAATGTTTTTAGGCCTGTGTTATACATGGATGGATGGAGTGATGGATGGATGGATGGATGGATGGATAGATAGATAAATAGATAGATAGATGAATAGATGAATATATAGATACATGAGTTTAAACAACTTTTTGTTAAAAAAAAAAAAGTTTTTGTTTGAAAAAGTGAATGTTTTTAGGCCTGTGTTATACATGGATGGATGGAGTGATGGAGTGATGGAGTGATGGATGGATGGATGGATAGATAGATGGATAGATGGATAGATGGATAGATGGATAGATGAGTTTGATCGACTGTTTGTTCATATTTTTTTATTGTTTTGTGTTAAATATTGAAAGTAGTCTTTGGACTAATGGTTAGTTTGGGTTTAGGGTTAGTTTGGGGCTATGGTTAGGTTAGGGTTAAAATGGCATATAGGTAGGGAGGTAAAAACGACTTTCACCCTCATTAGTAACCACCCTCATTTGCATAAAGGGCATCTGATTGGCCGAATCTTAACTGTCCATATATCTGCAACGGTGTGTTTTATCTGTACGAAACTTGGTTTATATAGTAATTGATGTATGGCTAGTCGACTGGTGGTGGTTTGGTGCGCCTCTAGCGCCACCAGGTGTGTAGACACGGTACTGCACTTTATTTTTTAGATTTGTTTTTTTTTAACAGGGGTCTATTTTATAAATTGCTGTTGTATCTAGGGTTATTTTATATAGGGGTGGTCTATCCTGGTATATTTTGGGTAGGGTCTGTGTAGGTCCCGCCAGTGGTCAGTGTTTTTTGGTTTTGTTTTCTGTTTTTTTGTGCAGGTGGTGGGTAGGTTTAGCTGGTTAGGTGAGGTAGCGTGCCAGGCCTTTGGCCTTTGACCCTGCATCCATGCAGACGCCCTGACGCAAACTGAACTTGAGTTTTCCCCCAGCTGTTCACCTGTCAATGCAAAATGGTTGCATTTGCCGTGCATATCAGCACGAGTGCTGAAACAGCACCAATGCTGACAGGTAAGTGTCTATTTCTATAGATAGATTGATGGATGGAGTGATGGATGGATGGATGGATGGATGGATGGATGGATGGATGGATGGATGGATGGATAGATAGGTACATGAGTTGAAACAACTTTTTGTTAAAAAAAATGTTTTTGTTAAAAAAAATGTTTTTGTTTGAAAAAGTGAATGTTTTTTAGGCCTGTGTTACATTGATGGATGGAGTGATGGAGTGATGGATGGATGGATGGATGGATGGATAGATAGATGAATAGATGAATATATAGATACATGAGTTTAAACCACTTTTTGTTAAAAAAAATATGTTTTTGTTTGAAAAAGTGAATGTTTTTAGGCCTGTGTTATACATGGATGGATGGAGTGATGGATGGATGGATGGATGGATGGATAGATAGATAAATAGATAGATAGATGAATAGATGAATATATAGATACATGAGTTTAAACAACTTTTTGTTAAAAAAAAAAAAGTTTTTGTTTGAAAAAGTGAATGTTTTTAGGCCTGTGTTATACATGGATGGATGGAGTGATGGAGTGATGGAGTGATGGATGGATGGATGGATAGATAGATGGATAGATGGATAGATGGATAGATGGATAGATGAGTTTGATCGACTGTTTGTTCATATTTTTTTATTGTTTTGTGTTAAATATTGAAAGTAGTCTTTGGACTAATGGTTAGTTTGGGTTTAGGGTTAGTTTGGGGCTATGGTTAGGTTAGGGTTAAAATGGCATATAGGTAGGGAGGTAAAAACGACTTTCACCCTCATTAGTAACCACCCTCATTTGCATAAAGGGCATCTGATTGGCCGAATCTTAACTGTCCATATATCTGCAACGGTGTGTTTTATCTGTACGAAACTTGGTTTATATAGTAATTGATGTATGGCTAGTCGACTGGTGGTGGTTTGGTGCGCCTCTAGCGCCACCAGGTGTGTAGACACGGTACTGCACTTTATTTTTTAGATTTGTTTTTTTTTAACAGGGGTCTATTTTATAAATTGCTGTTGTATCTAGGGTTATTTTATATAGGGGTGGTCTATCCTGGTATATTTTGGGTAGGGTCTGTGTAGGTCCCGCCAGTGGTCAGTGTTTTTTGGTTTTGTTTTCTGTTTTTTTGTGCAGGTGGTGGGTAGGTTTAGCTGGTTAGGTGAGGTAGCGTGCCAGGCCTTTGGCCTTTGACCCTGCATCCATGCAGACGCCCTGACGCAAACTGAACTTGAGTTTTCCCCCAGCTGTTCACCTGTCAATGCAAAATGGTTGCATTTGCCGTGCATATCAGCACGAGTGCTGAAACAGCACCAATGCTGACAGGTAAGTGTCTATTTCTATAGATAGATTGATGGATGGAGTGATGGATGGATGGATGGATGGATGGATGGATGGATGGATGGATGGATGGATAGATAGGTACATGAGTTGAAACAACTTTTTGTTAAAAAAAATGTTTTTGTTAAAAAAAATGTTTTTGTTTGAAAAAGTGAATGTTTTTTAGGCCTGTGTTACATTGATGGATGGAGTGATGGAGTGATGGATGGATGGATGGATGGATGGATAGATAGATGAATAGATGAATATATAGATACATGAGTTTAAACCACTTTTTGTTAAAAAAAATATGTTTTTGTTTGAAAAAGTGAATGTTTTTAGGCCTGTGTTATACATGGATGGATGGAGTGATGGATGGATGGATGGATGGATGGATAGATAGATAAATAGATAGATAGATGAATAGATGAATATATAGATACATGAGTTTAAACAACTTTTTGTTAAAAAAAAAAAAGTTTTTGTTTGAAAAAGTGAATGTTTTTAGGCCTGTGTTATACATGGATGGATGGAGTGATGGAGTGATGGAGTGATGGATGGATGGATGGATAGATAGATGGATAGATGGATAGATGGATAGATGGATAGATGAGTTTGATCGACTGTTTGTTCATATTTTTTTATTGTTTTGTGTTAAATATTGAAAGTAGTCTTTGGACTAATGGTTAGTTTGGGTTTAGGGTTAGTTTGGGGCTATGGTTAGGTTAGGGTTAAAATGGCATATAGGTAGGGAGGTAAAAACGACTTTCACCCTCATTAGTAACCACCCTCATTTGCATAAAGGGCATCTGATTGGCCGAATCTTAACTGTCCATATATCTGCAACGGTGTGTTTTATCTGTACGAAACTTGGTTTATATAGTAATTGATGTATGGCTAGTCGACTGGTGGTGGTTTGGTGCGCCTCTAGCGCCACCAGGTGTGTAGACACGGTACTGCACTTTATTTTTTAGATTTGTTTTTTTTTAACAGGGGTCTATTTTATAAATTGCTGTTGTATCTAGGGTTATTTTATATAGGGGTGGTCTATCCTGGTATATTTTGGGTAGGGTCTGTGTAGGTCCCGCCAGTGGTCAGTGTTTTTTGGTTTTGTTTTCTGTTTTTTTGTGCAGGTGGTGGGTAGGTTTAGCTGGTTAGGTGAGGTAGCGTGCCAGGCCTTTGGCCTTTGACCCTGCATCCATGCAGACGCCCTGACGCAAACTGAACTTGAGTTTTCCCCCAGCTGTTCACCTGTCAATGCAAAATGGTTGCATTTGCCGTGCATATCAGCACGAGTGCTGAAACAGCACCAATGCTGACAGGTAAGTGTCTATTTCTATAGATAGATTGATGGATGGAGTGATGGATGGATGGATGGATGGATGGATGGATGGATGGATGGATGGATGGATAGATAGGTACATGAGTTGAAACAACTTTTTGTTAAAAAAAATGTTTTTGTTAAAAAAAATGTTTTTGTTTGAAAAAGTGAATGTTTTTTAGGCCTGTGTTACATTGATGGATGGAGTGATGGAGTGATGGATGGATGGATGGATGGATGGATAGATAGATGAATAGATGAATATATAGATACATGAGTTTAAACCACTTTTTGTTAAAAAAAATATGTTTTTGTTTGAAAAAGTGAATGTTTTTAGGCCTGTGTTATACATGGATGGATGGAGTGATGGATGGATGGATGGATGGATGGATAGATAGATAAATAGATAGATAGATGAATAGATGAATATATAGATACATGAGTTTAAACAACTTTTTGTTAAAAAAAAAAAAGTTTTTGTTTGAAAAAGTGAATGTTTTTAGGCCTGTGTTATACATGGATGGATGGAGTGATGGAGTGATGGAGTGATGGATGGATGGATGGATAGATAGATGGATAGATGGATAGATGGATAGATGGATAGATGAGTTTGATCGACTGTTTGTTCATATTTTTTTATTGTTTTGTGTTAAATATTGAAAGTAGTCTTTGGACTAATGGTTAGTTTGGGTTTAGGGTTAGTTTGGGGCTATGGTTAGGTTAGGGTTAAAATGGCATATAGGTAGGGAGGTAAAAACGACTTTCACCCTCATTAGTAACCACCCTCATTTGCATAAAGGGCATCTGATTGGCCGAATCTTAACTGTCCATATATCTGCAACGGTGTGTTTTATCTGTACGAAACTTGGTTTATATAGTAATTGATGTATGGCTAGTCGACTGGTGGTGGTTTGGTGCGCCTCTAGCGCCACCAGGTGTGTAGACACGGTACTGCACTTTATTTTTTAGATTTGTTTTTTTTTAACAGGGGTCTATTTTATAAATTGCTGTTGTATCTAGGGTTATTTTATATAGGGGTGGTCTATCCTGGTATATTTTGGGTAGGGTCTGTGTAGGTCCCGCCAGTGGTCAGTGTTTTTTGGTTTTGTTTTCTGTTTTTTTGTGCAGGTGGTGGGTAGGTTTAGCTGGTTAGGTGAGGTAGCGTGCCAGGCCTTTGGCCTTTGACCCTGCATCCATGCAGACGCCCTGACGCAAACTGAACTTGAGTTTTCCCCCAGCTGTTCACCTGTCAATGCAAAATGGTTGCATTTGCCGTGCATATCAGCACGAGTGCTGAAACAGCACCAATGCTGACAGGTAAGTGTCTATTTCTATAGATAGATTGATGGATGGAGTGATGGATGGATGGATGGATGGATGGATGGATGGATGGATGGATGGATGGATAGATAGGTACATGAGTTGAAACAACTTTTTGTTAAAAAAAATGTTTTTGTTAAAAAAAATGTTTTTGTTTGAAAAAGTGAATGTTTTTTAGGCCTGTGTTACATTGATGGATGGAGTGATGGAGTGATGGATGGATGGATGGATGGATGGATAGATAGATGAATAGATGAATATATAGATACATGAGTTTAAACCACTTTTTGTTAAAAAAAATATGTTTTTGTTTGAAAAAGTGAATGTTTTTAGGCCTGTGTTATACATGGATGGATGGAGTGATGGATGGATGGATGGATGGATGGATAGATAGATAAATAGATAGATAGATGAATAGATGAATATATAGATACATGAGTTTAAACAACTTTTTGTTAAAAAAAAAAAAGTTTTTGTTTGAAAAAGTGAATGTTTTTAGGCCTGTGTTATACATGGATGGATGGAGTGATGGAGTGATGGAGTGATGGATGGATGGATGGATAGATAGATGGATAGATGGATAGATGGATAGATGGATAGATGAGTTTGATCGACTGTTTGTTCATATTTTTTTATTGTTTTGTGTTAAATATTGAAAGTAGTCTTTGGACTAATGGTTAGTTTGGGTTTAGGGTTAGTTTGGGGCTATGGTTAGGTTAGGGTTAAAATGGCATATAGGTAGGGAGGTAAAAACGACTTTCACCCTCATTAGTAACCACCCTCATTTGCATAAAGGGCATCTGATTGGCCGAATCTTAACTGTCCATATATCTGCAACGGTGTGTTTTATCTGTACGAAACTTGGTTTATATAGTAATTGATGTATGGCTAGTCGACTGGTGGTGGTTTGGTGCGCCTCTAGCGCCACCAGGTGTGTAGACACGGTACTGCACTTTATTTTTTAGATTTGTTTTTTTTTAACAGGGGTCTATTTTATAAATTGCTGTTGTATCTAGGGTTATTTTATATAGGGGTGGTCTATCCTGGTATATTTTGGGTAGGGTCTGTGTAGGTCCCGCCAGTGGTCAGTGTTTTTTGGTTTTGTTTTCTGTTTTTTTGTGCAGGTGGTGGGTAGGTTTAGCTGGTTAGGTGAGGTAGCGTGCCAGGCCTTTGGCCTTTGACCCTGCATCCATGCAGACGCCCTGACGCAAACTGAACTTGAGTTTTCCCCCAGCTGTTCACCTGTCAATGCAAAATGGTTGCATTTGCCGTGCATATCAGCACGAGTGCTGAAACAGCACCAATGCTGACAGGTAAGTGTCTATTTCTATAGATAGATTGATGGATGGAGTGATGGATGGATGGATGGATGGATGGATGGATGGATGGATGGATGGATGGATAGATAGGTACATGAGTTGAAACAACTTTTTGTTAAAAAAAATGTTTTTGTTAAAAAAAATGTTTTTGTTTGAAAAAGTGAATGTTTTTTAGGCCTGTGTTACATTGATGGATGGAGTGATGGAGTGATGGATGGATGGATGGATGGATGGATAGATAGATGAATAGATGAATATATAGATACATGAGTTTAAACCACTTTTTGTTAAAAAAAATATGTTTTTGTTTGAAAAAGTGAATGTTTTTAGGCCTGTGTTATACATGGATGGATGGAGTGATGGATGGATGGATGGATGGATGGATAGATAGATAAATAGATAGATAGATGAATAGATGAATATATAGATACATGAGTTTAAACAACTTTTTGTTAAAAAAAAAAAAGTTTTTGTTTGAAAAAGTGAATGTTTTTAGGCCTGTGTTATACATGGATGGATGGAGTGATGGAGTGATGGAGTGATGGATGGATGGATGGATAGATAGATGGATAGATGGATAGATGGATAGATGGATAGATGAGTTTGATCGACTGTTTGTTCATATTTTTTTATTGTTTTGTGTTAAATATTGAAAGTAGTCTTTGGACTAATGGTTAGTTTGGGTTTAGGGTTAGTTTGGGGCTATGGTTAGGTTAGGGTTAAAATGGCATATAGGTAGGGAGGTAAAAACGACTTTCACCCTCATTAGTAACCACCCTCATTTGCATAAAGGGCATCTGATTGGCCGAATCTTAACTGTCCATATATCTGCAACGGTGTGTTTTATCTGTACGAAACTTGGTTTATATAGTAATTGATGTATGGCTAGTCGACTGGTGGTGGTTTGGTGCGCCTCTAGCGCCACCAGGTGTGTAGACACGGTACTGCACTTTATTTTTTAGATTTGTTTTTTTTTAACAGGGGTCTATTTTATAAATTGCTGTTGTATCTAGGGTTATTTTATATAGGGGTGGTCTATCCTGGTATATTTTGGGTAGGGTCTGTGTAGGTCCCGCCAGTGGTCAGTGTTTTTTGGTTTTGTTTTCTGTTTTTTTGTGCAGGTGGTGGGTAGGTTTAGCTGGTTAGGTGAGGTAGCGTGCCAGGCCTTTGGCCTTTGACCCTGCATCCATGCAGACGCCCTGACGCAAACTGAACTTGAGTTTTCCCCCAGCTGTTCACCTGTCAATGCAAAATGGTTGCATTTGCCGTGCATATCAGCACGAGTGCTGAAACAGCACCAATGCTGACAGGTAAGTGTCTATTTCTATAGATAGATTGATGGATGGAGTGATGGATGGATGGATGGATGGATGGATGGATGGATGGATGGATGGATGGATAGATAGGTACATGAGTTGAAACAACTTTTTGTTAAAAAAAATGTTTTTGTTAAAAAAAATGTTTTTGTTTGAAAAAGTGAATGTTTTTTAGGCCTGTGTTACATTGATGGATGGAGTGATGGAGTGATGGATGGATGGATGGATGGATGGATAGATAGATGAATAGATGAATATATAGATACATGAGTTTAAACCACTTTTTGTTAAAAAAAATATGTTTTTGTTTGAAAAAGTGAATGTTTTTAGGCCTGTGTTATACATGGATGGATGGAGTGATGGATGGATGGATGGATGGATGGATAGATAGATAAATAGATAGATAGATGAATAGATGAATATATAGATACATGAGTTTAAACAACTTTTTGTTAAAAAAAAAAAAGTTTTTGTTTGAAAAAGTGAATGTTTTTAGGCCTGTGTTATACATGGATGGATGGAGTGATGGAGTGATGGAGTGATGGATGGATGGATGGATAGATAGATGGATAGATGGATAGATGGATAGATGGATAGATGAGTTTGATCGACTGTTTGTTCATATTTTTTTATTGTTTTGTGTTAAATATTGAAAGTAGTCTTTGGACTAATGGTTAGTTTGGGTTTAGGGTTAGTTTGGGGCTATGGTTAGGTTAGGGTTAAAATGGCATATAGGTAGGGAGGTAAAAACGACTTTCACCCTCATTAGTAACCACCCTCATTTGCATAAAGGGCATCTGATTGGCCGAATCTTAACTGTCCATATATCTGCAACGGTGTGTTTTATCTGTACGAAACTTGGTTTATATAGTAATTGATGTATGGCTAGTCGACTGGTGGTGGTTTGGTGCGCCTCTAGCGCCACCAGGTGTGTAGACACGGTACTGCACTTTATTTTTTAGATTTGTTTTTTTTTAACAGGGGTCTATTTTATAAATTGCTGTTGTATCTAGGGTTATTTTATATAGGGGTGGTCTATCCTGGTATATTTTGGGTAGGGTCTGTGTAGGTCCCGCCAGTGGTCAGTGTTTTTTGGTTTTGTTTTCTGTTTTTTTGTGCAGGTGGTGGGTAGGTTTAGCTGGTTAGGTGAGGTAGCGTGCCAGGCCTTTGGCCTTTGACCCTGCATCCATGCAGACGCCCTGACGCAAACTGAACTTGAGTTTTCCCCCAGCTGTTCACCTGTCAATGCAAAATGGTTGCATTTGCCGTGCATATCAGCACGAGTGCTGAAACAGCACCAATGCTGACAGGTAAGTGTCTATTTCTATAGATAGATTGATGGATGGAGTGATGGATGGATGGATGGATGGATGGATGGATGGATGGATGGATGGATGGATAGATAGGTACATGAGTTGAAACAACTTTTTGTTAAAAAAAATGTTTTTGTTAAAAAAAATGTTTTTGTTTGAAAAAGTGAATGTTTTTTAGGCCTGTGTTACATTGATGGATGGAGTGATGGAGTGATGGATGGATGGATGGATGGATGGATAGATAGATGAATAGATGAATATATAGATACATGAGTTTAAACCACTTTTTGTTAAAAAAAATATGTTTTTGTTTGAAAAAGTGAATGTTTTTAGGCCTGTGTTATACATGGATGGATGGAGTGATGGATGGATGGATGGATGGATGGATAGATAGATAAATAGATAGATAGATGAATAGATGAATATATAGATACATGAGTTTAAACAACTTTTTGTTAAAAAAAAAAAAGTTTTTGTTTGAAAAAGTGAATGTTTTTAGGCCTGTGTTATACATGGATGGATGGAGTGATGGAGTGATGGAGTGATGGATGGATGGATGGATAGATAGATGGATAGATGGATAGATGGATAGATGGATAGATGAGTTTGATCGACTGTTTGTTCATATTTTTTTATTGTTTTGTGTTAAATATTGAAAGTAGTCTTTGGACTAATGGTTAGTTTGGGTTTAGGGTTAGTTTGGGGCTATGGTTAGGTTAGGGTTAAAATGGCAGGGTTAGGGTTAGGTAGGGAGGTAAAAACGACTTTCACCCTCATTAGTAACCACCCTCATTTGCATAAAGGGCATCTGATTGGCCGAATCTTAACTGTCCATATATCTGCAACGGTGTGTTTTATCTGTACGAAACTTGGTTTATATAGTAATTGATGTATGGCTAGTCGACTGGTGGTGGTTTGGTGCGCCTCTAGCGCCACCAGGTGTGTAGACACGGTACTGCACTTTATTTTTTAGATTTGTTTTTTTTTAACAGGGGTCTATTTTATAAATTGCTGTTGTATCTAGGGTTATTTTATATAGGGGTGGTCTATCCTGGTATATTTTGGGTAGGGTCTGTGTAGGTCCCGCCAGTGGTCAGTGTTTTTTGGTTTTGTTTTCTGTTTTTTTGTGCAGGTGGTGGGTAGGTTTAGCTGGTTAGGTGAGGTAGCGTGCCAGGCCTTTGGCCTTTAGGGTTAGGGTTAGAGGTTAGAGTTAGGGTTAGGGTTAGGTAGGGAGGTAAAAACGACTTTCACCCTCATTAGTAACCACCCTCATTTGCATAAAGGGCATCTGATTGGCCGAATCTTAACTGTCCATATATCTGCAACGGTGTGTTTTATCTGTACGAAACTTGGTTTATATAGTAATTGATGTATGGCTAGTCGACTGGTGGTGGTTTGGTGCGCCTCTAGCGCCACCAGGTGTGTAGACACGGTACTGCACTTTATTTTTTAGATTTGTTTTTTTTTAACAGGGGTCTATTTTATAAATTGCTGTTGTATCTAGGGTTATTTTATATAGGGGTGGTCTATCCTGGTATATTTTGGGTAGGGTCTGTGTAGGTCCCGCCAGTGGTCAGTGTTTTTTGGTTTTGTTTTCTGTTTTTTTGTGCAGGTGGTGGGTAGGTTTAGCTGGTTAGGTGAGGTAGCGTGCCAGGCCTTTGGCCTTTGACCCTGCATCCATGCAGACGCCCTGACGCAAACTGAACTTGAGTTTTCCCCCAGCTGTTCACCTGTCAATGCAAAATGGTTGCATTTGCCGTGCATATCAGCACGAGTGCTGAAACAGCACCAATGCTGACAGGTAAGTGTCTATTTCTATAGATAGATTGATGGATGGAGTGATGGATGGATGGATGGATGGATGGATGGATGGATGGATGGATGGATGGATAGATAGGTACATGAGTTGAAACAACTTTTTGTTAAAAAAAATGTTTTTGTTAAAAAAAATGTTTTTGTTTGAAAAAGTGAATGTTTTTTAGGCCTGTGTTACATTGATGGATGGAGTGATGGAGTGATGGATGGATGGATGGATGGATGGATAGATAGATGAATAGATGAATATATAGATACATGAGTTTAAACCACTTTTTGTTAAAAAAAATATGTTTTTGTTTGAAAAAGTGAATGTTTTTAGGCCTGTGTTATACATGGATGGATGGAGTGATGGATGGATGGATGGATGGATGGATAGATAGATAAATAGATAGATAGATGAATAGATGAATATATAGATACATGAGTTTAAACAACTTTTTGTTAAAAAAAAAAAAGTTTTTGTTTGAAAAAGTGAATGTTTTTAGGCCTGTGTTATACATGGATGGATGGAGTGATGGAGTGATGGAGTGATGGATGGATGGATGGATAGATAGATGGATAGATGGATAGATGGATAGATGGATAGATGAGTTTGATCGACTGTTTGTTCATATTTTTTTATTGTTTTGTGTTAAATATTGAAAGTAGTCTTTGGACTAATGGTTAGTTTGGGTTTAGGGTTAGTTTGGGGCTATGGTTAGGTTAGGGTTAAAATGGCAGGGTTAGGGTTAGGTAGGGAGGTAAAAACGACTTTCACCCTCATTAGTAACCACCCTCATTTGCATAAAGGGCATCTGATTGGCCGAATCTTAACTGTCCATATATCTGCAACGGTGTGTTTTATCTGTACGAAACTTGGTTTATATAGTAATTGATGTATGGCTAGTCGACTGGTGGTGGTTTGGTGCGCCTCTAGCGCCACCAGGTGTGTAGACACGGTACTGCACTTTATTTTTTAGATTTGTTTTTTTTTAACAGGGGTCTATTTTATAAATTGCTGTTGTATCTAGGGTTATTTTATATAGGGGTGGTCTATCCTGGTATATTTTGGGTAGGGTCTGTGTAGGTCCCGCCAGTGGTCAGTGTTTTTTGGTTTTGTTTTCTGTTTTTTTGTGCAGGTGGTGGGTAGGTTTAGCTGGTTAGGTGAGGTAGCGTGCCAGGCCTTTGGCCTTTAGGGTTAGGGTTAGAGGTTAGAGTTAGGGTTAGGGTTAGGTAGGGAGGTAAAAACGACTTTCACCCTCATTAGTAACCACCCTCATTTGCATAAAGGGCATCTGATTGGCCGAATCTTAACTGTCCATATATCTGCAACGGTGTGTTTTATCTGTACGAAACTTGGTTTATATAGTAATTGATGTATGGCTAGTCGACTGGTGGTGGTTTGGTGCGCCTCTAGCGCCACCAGGTGTGTAGACACGGTACTGCACTTTATTTTTTAGATTTGTTTTTTTTTAACAGGGGTCTATTTTATAAATTGCTGTTGTATCTAGGGTTATTTTATATAGGGGTGGTCTATCCTGGTATATTTTGGGTAGGGTCTGTGTAGGTCCCGCCAGTGGTCAGTGTTTTTTGGTTTTGTTTTCTGTTTTTTTGTGCAGGTGGTGGGTAGGTTTAGCTGGTTAGGTGAGGTAGCGTGCCAGGCCTTTGGCCTTTGACCCTGCATCCATGCAGACGCCCTGACGCAAACTGAACTTGAGTTTTCCCCCAGCTGTTCACCTGTCAATGCAAAATGGTTGCATTTGCCGTGCATATCAGCACGAGTGCTGAAACAGCACCAATGCTGACAGGTAAGTGTCTATTTCTATAGATAGATTGATGGATGGAGTGATGGATGGATGGATGGATGGATGGATGGATGGATGGATGGATGGATGGATAGATAGGTACATGAGTTGAAACAACTTTTTGTTAAAAAAAATGTTTTTGTTAAAAAAAATGTTTTTGTTTGAAAAAGTGAATGTTTTTTAGGCCTGTGTTACATTGATGGATGGAGTGATGGAGTGATGGATGGATGGATGGATGGATGGATAGATAGATGAATAGATGAATATATAGATACATGAGTTTAAACCACTTTTTGTTAAAAAAAATATGTTTTTGTTTGAAAAAGTGAATGTTTTTAGGCCTGTGTTATACATGGATGGATGGAGTGATGGATGGATGGATGGATGGATGGATAGATAGATAAATAGATAGATAGATGAATAGATGAATATATAGATACATGAGTTTAAACAACTTTTTGTTAAAAAAAAAAAAGTTTTTGTTTGAAAAAGTGAATGTTTTTAGGCCTGTGTTATACATGGATGGATGGAGTGATGGAGTGATGGAGTGATGGATGGATGGATGGATAGATAGATGGATAGATGGATAGATGGATAGATGGATAGATGAGTTTGATCGACTGTTTGTTCATATTTTTTTATTGTTTTGTGTTAAATATTGAAAGTAGTCTTTGGACTAATGGTTAGTTTGGGTTTAGGGTTAGTTTGGGGCTATGGTTAGGTTAGGGTTAAAATGGCAGGGTTAGGGTTAGGTAGGGAGGTAAAAACGACTTTCACCCTCATTAGTAACCACCCTCATTTGCATAAAGGGCATCTGATTGGCCGAATCTTAACTGTCCATATATCTGCAACGGTGTGTTTTATCTGTACGAAACTTGGTTTATATAGTAATTGATGTATGGCTAGTCGACTGGTGGTGGTTTGGTGCGCCTCTAGCGCCACCAGGTGTGTAGACACGGTACTGCACTTTATTTTTTAGATTTGTTTTTTTTTAACAGGGGTCTATTTTATAAATTGCTGTTGTATCTAGGGTTATTTTATATAGGGGTGGTCTATCCTGGTATATTTTGGGTAGGGTCTGTGTAGGTCCCGCCAGTGGTCAGTGTTTTTTGGTTTTGTTTTCTGTTTTTTTGTGCAGGTGGTGGGTAGGTTTAGCTGGTTAGGTGAGGTAGCGTGCCAGGCCTTTGGCCTTTGACCCTGCATCCATGCAGACGCCCTGACGCAAACTGAACTTGAGTTTTCCCCCAGCTGTTCACCTGTCAATGCAAAATGGTTGCATTTGCCGTGCATATCAGCACGAGTGCTGAAACAGCACCAATGCTGACAGGTAAGTGTCTATTTCTATAGATAGATTGATGGATGGAGTGATGGATGGATGGATGGATGGATGGATGGATGGATGGATGGATGGATGGATGGATAGATAGGTACATGAGTTGAAACAACTTTTTGTTAAAAAAAATGTTTTTGTTAAAAAAAATGTTTTTGTTTGAAAAAGTGAATGTTTTTTAGGCCTGTGTTACATTGATGGATGGAGTGATGGAGTGATGGATGGATGGATGGATGGATGGATAGATAGATGAATAGATGAATATATAGATACATGAGTTTAAACCACTTTTTGTTAAAAAAAATATGTTTTTGTTTGAAAAAGTGAATGTTTTTAGGCCTGTGTTATACATGGATGGATGGAGTGATGGATGGATGGATGGATGGATGGATAGATAGATAAATAGATAGATAGATGAATAGATGAATATATAGATACATGAGTTTAAACAACTTTTTGTTAAAAAAAAAAAAGTTTTTGTTTGAAAAAGTGAATGTTTTTAGGCCTGTGTTATACATGGATGGATGGAGTGATGGAGTGATGGAGTGATGGATGGATGGATGGATAGATAGATGGATAGATGGATAGATGGATAGATGGATAGATGAGTTTGATCGACTGTTTGTTCATATTTTTTTATTGTTTTGTGTTAAATATTGAAAGTAGTCTTTGGACTAATGGTTAGTTTGGGTTTAGGGTTAGTTTGGGGCTATGGTTAGGTTAGGGTTAAAATGGCATATAGGTAGGGAGGTAAAAACGACTTTCACCCTCATTAGTAACCACCCTCATTTGCATAAAGGGCATCTGATTGGCCGAATCTTAACTGTCCATATATCTGCAACGGTGTGTTTTATCTGTACGAAACTTGGTTTATATAGTAATTGATGTATGGCTAGTCGACTGGTGGTGGTTTGGTGCGCCTCTAGCGCCACCAGGTGTGTAGACACGGTACTGCACTTTATTTTTTAGATTTGTTTTTTTTTAACAGGGGTCTATTTTATAAATTGCTGTTGTATCTAGGGTTATTTTATATAGGGGTGGTCTATCCTGGTATATTTTGGGTAGGGTCTGTGTAGGTCCCGCCAGTGGTCAGTGTTTTTTGGTTTTGTTTTCTGTTTTTTTGTGCAGGTGGTGGGTAGGTTTAGCTGGTTAGGTGAGGTAGCGTGCCAGGCCTTTGGCCTTTGACCCTGCATCCATGCAGACGCCCTGACGCAAACTGAACTTGAGTTTTCCCCCAGCTGTTCACCTGTCAATGCAAAATGGTTGCATTTGCCGTGCATATCAGCACGAGTGCTGAAACAGCACCAATGCTGACAGGTAAGTGTCTATTTCTATAGATAGATTGATGGATGGAGTGATGGATGGATGGATGGATGGATGGATGGATGGATGGATGGATGGATGGATAGATAGGTACATGAGTTGAAACAACTTTTTGTTAAAAAAAATGTTTTTGTTAAAAAAAATGTTTTTGTTTGAAAAAGTGAATGTTTTTTAGGCCTGTGTTACATTGATGGATGGAGTGATGGAGTGATGGATGGATGGATGGATGGATGGATAGATAGATGAATAGATGAATATATAGATACATGAGTTTAAACCACTTTTTGTTAAAAAAAATATGTTTTTGTTTGAAAAAGTGAATGTTTTTAGGCCTGTGTTATACATGGATGGATGGAGTGATGGATGGATGGATGGATGGATGGATAGATAGATAAATAGATAGATAGATGAATAGATGAATATATAGATACATGAGTTTAAACAACTTTTTGTTAAAAAAAAAAAAGTTTTTGTTTGAAAAAGTGAATGTTTTTAGGCCTGTGTTATACATGGATGGATGGAGTGATGGAGTGATGGAGTGATGGATGGATGGATGGATAGATAGATGGATAGATGGATAGATGGATAGATGGATAGATGAGTTTGATCGACTGTTTGTTCATATTTTTTTATTGTTTTGTGTTAAATATTGAAAGTAGTCTTTGGACTAATGGTTAGTTTGGGTTTAGGGTTAGTTTGGGGCTATGGTTAGGTTAGGGTTAAAATGGCAGGGTTAGGGTTAGGTAGGGAGGTAAAAACGACTTTCACCCTCATTAGTAACCACCCTCATTTGCATAAAGGGCATCTGATTGGCCGAATCTTAACTGTCCATATATCTGCAACGGTGTGTTTTATCTGTACGAAACTTGGTTTATATAGTAATTGATGTATGGCTAGTCGACTGGTGGTGGTTTGGTGCGCCTCTAGCGCCACCAGGTGTGTAGACACGGTACTGCACTTTATTTTTTAGATTTGTTTTTTTTTAACAGGGGTCTATTTTATAAATTGCTGTTGTATCTAGGGTTATTTTATATAGGGGTGGTCTATCCTGGTATATTTTGGGTAGGGTCTGTGTAGGTCCCGCCAGTGGTCAGTGTTTTTTGGTTTTGTTTTCTGTTTTTTTGTGCAGGTGGTGGGTAGGTTTAGCTGGTTAGGTGAGGTAGCGTGCCAGGCCTTTGGCCTTTAGGGTTAGGGTTAGAGGTTAGAGTTAGGGTTAGGGTTAGGTAGGGAGGTAAAAACGACTTTCACCCTCATTAGTAACCACCCTCATTTGCATAAAGGGCATCTGATTGGCCGAATCTTAACTGTCCATATATCTGCAACGGTGTGTTTTATCTGTACGAAACTTGGTTTATATAGTAATTGATGTATGGCTAGTCGACTGGTGGTGGTTTGGTGCGCCTCTAGCGCCACCAGGTGTGTAGACACGGTACTGCACTTTATTTTTTAGATTTGTTTTTTTTTAACAGGGGTCTATTTTATAAATTGCTGTTGTATCTAGGGTTATTTTATATAGGGGTGGTCTATCCTGGTATATTTTGGGTAGGGTCTGTGTAGGTCCCGCCAGTGGTCAGTGTTTTTTGGTTTTGTTTTCTGTTTTTTTGTGCAGGTGGTGGGTAGGTTTAGCTGGTTAGGTGAGGTAGCGTGCCAGGCCTTTGGCCTTTGACCCTGCATCCATGCAGACGCCCTGACGCAAACTGAACTTGAGTTTTCCCCCAGCTGTTCACCTGTCAATGCAAAATGGTTGCATTTGCCGTGCATATCAGCACGAGTGCTGAAACAGCACCAATGCTGACAGGTAAGTGTCTATTTCTATAGATAGATTGATGGATGGAGTGATGGATGGATGGATGGATGGATGGATGGATGGATGGATGGATGGATGGATAGATAGGTACATGAGTTGAAACAACTTTTTGTTAAAAAAAATGTTTTTGTTAAAAAAAATGTTTTTGTTTGAAAAAGTGAATGTTTTTTAGGCCTGTGTTACATTGATGGATGGAGTGATGGAGTGATGGATGGATGGATGGATGGATGGATAGATAGATGAATAGATGAATATATAGATACATGAGTTTAAACCACTTTTTGTTAAAAAAAATATGTTTTTGTTTGAAAAAGTGAATGTTTTTAGGCCTGTGTTATACATGGATGGATGGAGTGATGGATGGATGGATGGATGGATGGATAGATAGATAAATAGATAGATAGATGAATAGATGAATATATAGATACATGAGTTTAAACAACTTTTTGTTAAAAAAAAAAAAGTTTTTGTTTGAAAAAGTGAATGTTTTTAGGCCTGTGTTATACATGGATGGATGGAGTGATGGAGTGATGGAGTGATGGATGGATGGATGGATAGATAGATGGATAGATGGATAGATGGATAGATGGATAGATGAGTTTGATCGACTGTTTGTTCATATTTTTTTATTGTTTTGTGTTAAATATTGAAAGTAGTCTTTGGACTAATGGTTAGTTTGGGTTTAGGGTTAGTTTGGGGCTATGGTTAGGTTAGGGTTAAAATGGCAGGGTTAGGGTTAGGTAGGGAGGTAAAAACGACTTTCACCCTCATTAGTAACCACCCTCATTTGCATAAAGGGCATCTGATTGGCCGAATCTTAACTGTCCATATATCTGCAACGGTGTGTTTTATCTGTACGAAACTTGGTTTATATAGTAATTGATGTATGGCTAGTCGACTGGTGGTGGTTTGGTGCGCCTCTAGCGCCACCAGGTGTGTAGACACGGTACTGCACTTTATTTTTTAGATTTGTTTTTTTTTAACAGGGGTCTATTTTATAAATTGCTGTTGTATCTAGGGTTATTTTATATAGGGGTGGTCTATCCTGGTATATTTTGGGTAGGGTCTGTGTAGGTCCCGCCAGTGGTCAGTGTTTTTTGGTTTTGTTTTCTGTTTTTTTGTGCAGGTGGTGGGTAGGTTTAGCTGGTTAGGTGAGGTAGCGTGCCAGGCCTTTGGCCTTTAGGGTTAGGGTTAGAGGTTAGAGTTAGGGTTAGGGTTAGGTAGGGAGGTAAAAACGACTTTCACCCTCATTAGTAACCACCCTCATTTGCATAAAGGGCATCTGATTGGCCGAATCTTAACTGTCCATATATCTGCAACGGTGTGTTTTATCTGTACGAAACTTGGTTTATATAGTAATTGATGTATGGCTAGTCGACTGGTGGTGGTTTGGTGCGCCTCTAGCGCCACCAGGTGTGTAGACACGGTACTGCACTTTATTTTTTAGATTTGTTTTTTTTTAACAGGGGTCTATTTTATAAATTGCTGTTGTATCTAGGGTTATTTTATATAGGGGTGGTCTATCCTGGTATATTTTGGGTAGGGTCTGTGTAGGTCCCGCCAGTGGTCAGTGTTTTTTGGTTTTGTTTTCTGTTTTTTTGTGCAGGTGGTGGGTAGGTTTAGCTGGTTAGGTGAGGTAGCGTGCCAGGCCTTTGGCCTTTGACCCTGCATCCATGCAGACGCCCTGACGCAAACTGAACTTGAGTTTTCCCCCAGCTGTTCACCTGTCAATGCAAAATGGTTGCATTTGCCGTGCATATCAGCACGAGTGCTGAAACAGCACCAATGCTGACAGGTAAGTGTCTATTTCTATAGATAGATTGATGGATGGAGTGATGGATGGATGGATGGATGGATGGATGGATGGATGGATGGATGGATGGATAGATAGGTACATGAGTTGAAACAACTTTTTGTTAAAAAAAATGTTTTTGTTAAAAAAAATGTTTTTGTTTGAAAAAGTGAATGTTTTTTAGGCCTGTGTTACATTGATGGATGGAGTGATGGAGTGATGGATGGATGGATGGATGGATGGATAGATAGATGAATAGATGAATATATAGATACATGAGTTTAAACCACTTTTTGTTAAAAAAAATATGTTTTTGTTTGAAAAAGTGAATGTTTTTAGGCCTGTGTTATACATGGATGGATGGAGTGATGGATGGATGGATGGATGGATGGATAGATAGATAAATAGATAGATAGATGAATAGATGAATATATAGATACATGAGTTTAAACAACTTTTTGTTAAAAAAAAAAAAGTTTTTGTTTGAAAAAGTGAATGTTTTTAGGCCTGTGTTATACATGGATGGATGGAGTGATGGAGTGATGGAGTGATGGATGGATGGATGGATAGATAGATGGATAGATGGATAGATGGATAGATGGATAGATGGATAGATGAGTTTGATCGACTGTTTGTTCATATTTTTTTATTGTTTTGTGTTAAATATTGAAAGTAGTCTTTGGACTAATGGTTAGTTTGGGTTTAGGGTTAGTTTGGGGCTATGGTTAGGTTAGGGTTAAAATGGCAGGGTTAGGGTTAGGTAGGGAGGTAAAAACGACTTTCACCCTCATTAGTAACCACCCTCATTTGCATAAAGGGCATCTGATTGGCCGAATCTTAACTGTCCATATATCTGCAACGGTGTGTTTTATCTGTACGAAACTTGGTTTATATAGTAATTGATGTATGGCTAGTCGACTGGTGGTGGTTTGGTGCGCCTCTAGCGCCACCAGGTGTGTAGACACGGTACTGCACTTTATTTTTTAGATTTGTTTTTTTTTAACAGGGGTCTATTTTATAAATTGCTGTTGTATCTAGGGTTATTTTATATAGGGGTGGTCTATCCTGGTATATTTTGGGTAGGGTCTGTGTAGGTCCCGCCAGTGGTCAGTGTTTTTTGGTTTTGTTTTCTGTTTTTTTGTGCAGGTGGTGGGTAGGTTTAGCTGGTTAGGTGAGGTAGCGTGCCAGGCCTTTGGCCTTTAGGGTTAGGGTTAGAGGTTAGAGTTAGGGTTAGGGTTAGGTAGGGAGGTAAAAACGACTTTCACCCTCATTAGTAACCACCCTCATTTGCATAAAGGGCATCTGATTGGCCGAATCTTAACTGTCCATATATCTGCAACGGTGTGTTTTATCTGTACGAAACTTGGTTTATATAGTAATTGATGTATGGCTAGTCGACTGGTGGTGGTTTGGTGCGCCTCTAGCGCCACCAGGTGTGTAGACACGGTACTGCACTTTATTTTTTAGATTTGTTTTTTTTTAACAGGGGTCTATTTTATAAATTGCTGTTGTATCTAGGGTTATTTTATATAGGGGTGGTCTATCCTGGTATATTTTGGGTAGGGTCTGTGTAGGTCCCGCCAGTGGTCAGTGTTTTTTGGTTTTGTTTTCTGTTTTTTTGTGCAGGTGGTGGGTAGGTTTAGCTGGTTAGGTGAGGTAGCGTGCCAGGCCTTTGGCCTTTGACCCTGCATCCATGCAGACGCCCTGACGCAAACTGAACTTGAGTTTTCCCCCAGCTGTTCACCTGTCAATGCAAAATGGTTGCATTTGCCGTGCATATCAGCACGAGTGCTGAAACAGCACCAATGCTGACAGGTAAGTGTCTATTTCTATAGATAGATTGATGGATGGAGTGATGGATGGATGGATGGATGGATGGATGGATGGATGGATGGATGGATGGATAGATAGGTACATGAGTTGAAACAACTTTTTGTTAAAAAAAATGTTTTTGTTAAAAAAAATGTTTTTGTTTGAAAAAGTGAATGTTTTTTAGGCCTGTGTTACATTGATGGATGGAGTGATGGAGTGATGGATGGATGGATGGATGGATGGATAGATAGATGAATAGATGAATATATAGATACATGAGTTTAAACCACTTTTTGTTAAAAAAAATATGTTTTTGTTTGAAAAAGTGAATGTTTTTAGGCCTGTGTTATACATGGATGGATGGAGTGATGGATGGATGGATGGATGGATGGATAGATAGATAAATAGATAGATAGATGAATAGATGAATATATAGATACATGAGTTTAAACAACTTTTTGTTAAAAAAAAAAAAGTTTTTGTTTGAAAAAGTGAATGTTTTTAGGCCTGTGTTATACATGGATGGATGGAGTGATGGAGTGATGGAGTGATGGATGGATGGATGGATAGATAGATGGATAGATGGATAGATGGATAGATGGATAGATGAGTTTGATCGACTGTTTGTTCATATTTTTTTATTGTTTTGTGTTAAATATTGAAAGTAGTCTTTGGACTAATGGTTAGTTTGGGTTTAGGGTTAGTTTGGGGCTATGGTTAGGTTAGGGTTAAAATGGCAGGGTTAGGGTTAGGTAGGGAGGTAAAAACGACTTTCACCCTCATTAGTAACCACCCTCATTTGCATAAAGGGCATCTGATTGGCCGAATCTTAACTGTCCATATATCTGCAACGGTGTGTTTTATCTGTACGAAACTTGGTTTATATAGTAATTGATGTATGGCTAGTCGACTGGTGGTGGTTTGGTGCGCCTCTAGCGCCACCAGGTGTGTAGACACGGTACTGCACTTTATTTTTTAGATTTGTTTTTTTTTAACAGGGGTCTATTTTATAAATTGCTGTTGTATCTAGGGTTATTTTATATAGGGGTGGTCTATCCTGGTATATTTTGGGTAGGGTCTGTGTAGGTCCCGCCAGTGGTCAGTGTTTTTTGGTTTTGTTTTCTGTTTTTTTGTGCAGGTGGTGGGTAGGTTTAGCTGGTTAGGTGAGGTAGCGTGCCAGGCCTTTGGCCTTTGACCCTGCATCCATGCAGACGCCCTGACGCAAACTGAACTTGAGTTTTCCCCCAGCTGTTCACCTGTCAATGCAAAATGGTTGCATTTGCCGTGCATATCAGCACGAGTGCTGAAACAGCACCAATGCTGACAGGTAAGTGTCTATTTCTATAGATAGATTGATGGATGGAGTGATGGATGGATGGATGGATGGATGGATGGATGGATGGATGGATGGATGGATAGATAGGTACATGAGTTGAAACAACTTTTTGTTAAAAAAAATGTTTTTGTTAAAAAAAATGTTTTTGTTTGAAAAAGTGAATGTTTTTTAGGCCTGTGTTACATTGATGGATGGAGTGATGGAGTGATGGATGGATGGATGGATGGATGGATAGATAGATGAATAGATGAATATATAGATACATGAGTTTAAACCACTTTTTGTTAAAAAAAATATGTTTTTGTTTGAAAAAGTGAATGTTTTTAGGCCTGTGTTATACATGGATGGATGGAGTGATGGATGGATGGATGGATGGATGGATAGATAGATAAATAGATAGATAGATGAATAGATGAATATATAGATACATGAGTTTAAACAACTTTTTGTTAAAAAAAAAAAAGTTTTTGTTTGAAAAAGTGAATGTTTTTAGGCCTGTGTTATACATGGATGGATGGAGTGAT
Source organism: Leuciscus leuciscus (assembly GCF_965113295.1). Taxonomy (NCBI): domain Eukaryota; kingdom Metazoa; phylum Chordata; class Actinopteri; order Cypriniformes; family Leuciscidae; genus Leuciscus; species Leuciscus leuciscus. Next base: position 49,730 of record NW_028118465.1, read on the forward strand.
GGAGTGATGGAGTGATGGATGGATGGATGGATAGATAGATGGATAGATGGATAGATGGATAGATGGATAGATGAGTTTGATCGACTGTTTGTTCATATTTTTTTATTGTTTTGTGTTAAATATTGAAAGTAGTCTTTGGACTAATGGTTAGTTTGGGTTTAGGGTTAGTTTGGGGCTATGGTTAGGTTAGGGTTAAAATGGCAGGGTTAGGGTTAGGTAGGGAGGTAAAAACGACTTTCACCCTCATTAGTAACCACCCTCATTTGCATAAAGGGCATCTGATTGGCCGAATCTTAACTGTCCATATATCTGCAACGGTGTGTTTTATCTGTACGAAACTTGGTTTATATAGTAATTGATGTATGGCTAGTCGACTGGTGGTGGTTTGGTGCGCCTCTAGCGCCACCAGGTGTGTAGACACGGTACTGCACTTTATTTTTTAGATTTGTTTTTTTTTAACAGGGGTCTATTTTATAAATTGCTGTTGTATCTAGGGTTATTTTATATAGGGGTGGTCTATCCTGGTATATTTTGGGTAGGGTCTGTGTAGGTCCCGCCAGTGGTCAGTGTTTTTTGGTTTTGTTTTCTGTTTTTTTGTGCAGGTGGTGGGTAGGTTTAGCTGGTTAGGTGAGGTAGCGTGCCAGGCCTTTGGCCTTTAGGGTTAGGGTTAGAGGTTAGAGTTAGGGTTAGGGTTAGGTAGGGAGGTAAAAACGACTTTCACCCTCATTAGTAACCACCCTCATTTGCATAAAGGGCATCTGATTGGCCGAATCTTAACTGTCCATATATCTGCAACGGTGTGTTTTATCTGTACGAAACTTGGTTTATATAGTAATTGATGTATGGCTAGTCGACTGGTGGTGGTTTGGTGCGCCTCTAGCGCCACCAGGTGTGTAGACACGGTACTGCACTTTATTTTTTAGATTTGTTTTTTTTTAACAGGGGTCTATTTTATAAATTGCTGTTGTATCTAGGGTTATTTTATATAGGGGTGGTCTATCCTGGTATATTTTGGGTAGGGTCTGTGTAGGTCCCGCCAGTGGTCAGTGTTTTTTGGTTTTGTTTTCTGTTTTTTTGTGCAGGTGGTGGGTAGGTTTAGCTGGTTAGGTGAGGTAGCGTGCCAGGCCTTTGGCCTTTGACCCTGCATCCATGCAGACGCCCTGACGCAAACTGAACTTGAGTTTTCCCCCAGCTGTTCACCTGTCAATGCAAAATGGTTGCATTTGCCGTGCATATCAGCACGAGTGCTGAAACAGCACCAATGCTGACAGGTAAGTGTCTATTTCTATAGATAGATTGATGGATGGAGTGATGGATGGATGGATGGATGGATGGATGGATGGATGGATGGATGGATGGATAGATAGGTACATGAGTTGAAACAACTTTTTGTTAAAAAAAATGTTTTTGTTAAAAAAAATGTTTTTGTTTGAAAAAGTGAATGTTTTTTAGGCCTGTGTTACATTGATGGATGGAGTGATGGAGTGATGGATGGATGGATGGATGGATGGATAGATAGATGAATAGATGAATATATAGATACATGAGTTTAAACCACTTTTTGTTAAAAAAAATATGTTTTTGTTTGAAAAAGTGAATGTTTTTAGGCCTGTGTTATACATGGATGGATGGAGTGATGGATGGATGGATGGATGGATGGATAGATAGATAAATAGATAGATAGATGAATAGATGAATATATAGATACATGAGTTTAAACAACTTTTTGTTAAAAAAAAAAAAGTTTTTGTTTGAAAAAGTGAATGTTTTTAGGCCTGTGTTATACATGGATGGATGGAGTGATGGAGTGATGGAGTGATGGATGGATGGATGGATAGATAGATGGATAGATGGATAGATGGATAGATGGATAGATGGATAGATGAGTTTGATCGACTGTTTGTTCATATTTTTTTATTGTTTTGTGTTAAATATTGAAAGTAGTCTTTGGACTAATGGTTAGTTTGGGTTTAGGGTTAGTTTGGGGCTATGGTTAGGTTAGGGTTAAAATGGCAGGGTTAGGGTTAGGTAGGGAGGTAAAAACGACTTTCACCCTCATTAGTAACCACCCTCATTTGCATAAAGGGCATCTGATTGGCCGAATCTTAACTGTCCATATATCTGCAACGGTGTGTTTTATCTGTACGAAACTTGGTTTATATAGTAATTGATGTATGGCTAGTCGACTGGTGGTGGTTTGGTGCGCCTCTAGCGCCACCAGGTGTGTAGACACGGTACTGCACTTTATTTTTTAGATTTGTTTTTTTTTAACAGGGGTCTATTTTATAAATTGCTGTTGTATCTAGGGTTATTTTATATAGGGGTGGTCTATCCTGGTATATTTTGGGTAGGGTCTGTGTAGGTCCCGCCAGTGGTCAGTGTTTTTTGGTTTTGTTTTCTGTTTTTTTGTGCAGGTGGTGGGTAGGTTTAGCTGGTTAGGTGAGGTAGCGTGCCAGGCCTTTGGCCTTTAGGGTTAGGGTTAGAGGTTAGAGTTAGGGTTAGGGTTAGGTAGGGAGGTAAAAACGACTTTCACCCTCATTAGTAACCACCCTCATTTGCATAAAGGGCATCTGATTGGCCGAATCTTAACTGTCCATATATCTGCAACGGTGTGTTTTATCTGTACGAAACTTGGTTTATATAGTAATTGATGTATGGCTAGTCGACTGGTGGTGGTTTGGTGCGCCTCTAGCGCCACCAGGTGTGTAGACACGGTACTGCACTTTATTTTTTAGATTTGTTTTTTTTTAACAGGGGTCTATTTTATAAATTGCTGTTGTATCTAGGGTTATTTTATATAGGGGTGGTCTATCCTGGTATATTTTGGGTAGGGTCTGTGTAGGTCCCGCCAGTGGTCAGTGTTTTTTGGTTTTGTTTTCTGTTTTTTTGTGCAGGTGGTGGGTAGGTTTAGCTGGTTAGGTGAGGTAGCGTGCCAGGCCTTTGGCCTTTGACCCTGCATCCATGCAGACGCCCTGACGCAAACTGAACTTGAGTTTTCCCCCAGCTGTTCACCTGTCAATGCAAAATGGTTGCATTTGCCGTGCATATCAGCACGAGTGCTGAAACAGCACCAATGCTGACAGGTAAGTGTCTATTTCTATAGATAGATTGATGGATGGAGTGATGGATGGATGGATGGATGGATGGATGGATGGATGGATGGATGGATGGATAGATAGGTACATGAGTTGAAACAACTTTTTGTTAAAAAAAATGTTTTTGTTAAAAAAAATGTTTTTGTTTGAAAAAGTGAATGTTTTTTAGGCCTGTGTTACATTGATGGATGGAGTGATGGAGTGATGGATGGATGGATGGATGGATGGATAGATAGATGAATAGATGAATATATAGATACATGAGTTTAAACCACTTTTTGTTAAAAAAAATATGTTTTTGTTTGAAAAAGTGAATGTTTTTAGGCCTGTGTTATACATGGATGGATGGAGTGATGGATGGATGGATGGATGGATGGATAGATAGATAAATAGATAGATAGATGAATAGATGAATATATAGATACATGAGTTTAAACAACTTTTTGTTAAAAAAAAAAAAGTTTTTGTTTGAAAAAGTGAATGTTTTTAGGCCTGTGTTATACATGGATGGATGGAGTGATGGAGTGATGGAGTGATGGATGGATGGATGGATAGATAGATGGATAGATGGATAGATGGATAGATGGATAGATGAGTTTGATCGACTGTTTGTTCATATTTTTTTATTGTTTTGTGTTAAATATTGAAAGTAGTCTTTGGACTAATGGTTAGTTTGGGTTTAGGGTTAGTTTGGGGCTATGGTTAGGTTAGGGTTAAAATGGCAGGGTTAGGGTTAGGTAGGGAGGTAAAAACGACTTTCACCCTCATTAGTAACCACCCTCATTTGCATAAAGGGCATCTGATTGGCCGAATCTTAACTGTCCATATATCTGCAACGGTGTGTTTTATCTGTACGAAACTTGGTTTATATAGTAATTGATGTATGGCTAGTCGACTGGTGGTGGTTTGGTGCGCCTCTAGCGCCACCAGGTGTGTAGACACGGTACTGCACTTTATTTTTTAGATTTGTTTTTTTTTAACAGGGGTCTATTTTATAAATTGCTGTTGTATCTAGGGTTATTTTATATAGGGGTGGTCTATCCTGGTATATTTTGGGTAGGGTCTGTGTAGGTCCCGCCAGTGGTCAGTGTTTTTTGGTTTTGTTTTCTGTTTTTTTGTGCAGGTGGTGGGTAGGTTTAGCTGGTTAGGTGAGGTAGCGTGCCAGGCCTTTGGCCTTTAGGGTTAGGTAGGGAGGTAAAAACGACTTTCACCCTCATTAGTAACCACCCTCATTTGCATAAAGGGCATCTGATTGGCCGAATCTTAACTGTCCATATATCTGCAACGGTGTGTTTTATCTGTACGAAACTTGGTTTATATAGTAATTGATGTATGGCTAGTCGACTGGTGGTGGTTTGGTGCGCCTCTAGCGCCACCAGGTGTGTAGACACGGTACTGCACTTTATTTTTTAGATTTGTTTTTTTTTAACAGGGGTCTATTTTATAAATTGCTGTTGTATCTAGGGTTATTTTATATAGGGGTGGTCTATCCTGGTATATTTTGGGTAGGGTCTGTGTAGGTCCCGCCAGTGGTCAGTGTTTTTTGGTTTTGTTTTCTGTTTTTTTGTGCAGGTGGTGGGTAGGTTTAGCTGGTTAGGTGAGGTAGCGTGCCAGGCCTTTGGCCTTTGACCCTGCATCCATGCAGACGCCCTGACGCAAACTGAACTTGAGTTTTCCCCCAGCTGTTCACCTGTCAATGCAAAATGGTTGCATTTGCCGTGCATATCAGCACGAGTGCTGAAACAGCACCAATGCTGACAGGTAAGTGTCTATTTCTATAGATAGATTGATGGATGGAGTGATGGATGGATGGATGGATGGATGGATGGATGGATGGATGGATGGATGGATGGATGGATGGATGGATGGATAGATAGGTACATGAGTTGAAACAACTTTTTGTTAAAAAAAATGTTTTTGTTAAAAAAAATGTTTTTGTTTGAAAAAGTGAATGTTTTTTAGGCCTGTGTTACATTGATGGATGGAGTGATGGAGTGATGGATGGATGGATGGATGGATGGATAGATAGATGAATAGATGAATATATAGATACATGAGTTTAAACCACTTTTTGTTAAAAAAAATATGTTTTTGTTTGAAAAAGTGAATGTTTTTAGGCCTGTGTTATACATGGATGGATGGAGTGATGGATGGATGGATGGATGGATGGATAGATAGATAAATAGATAGATAGATGAATAGATGAATATATAGATACATGAGTTTAAACAACTTTTTGTTAAAAAAAAAAAAGTTTTTGTTTGAAAAAGTGAATGTTTTTAGGCCTGTGTTATACATGGATGGATGGAGTGATGGAGTGATGGAGTGATGGATGGATGGATGGATAGATAGATGGATAGATGGATAGATGGATAGATGGATAGATGAGTTTGATCGACTGTTTGTTCATATTTTTTTATTGTTTTGTGTTAAATATTGAAAGTAGTCTTTGGACTAATGGTTAGTTTGGGTTTAGGGTTAGTTTGGGGCTATGGTTAGGTTAGGGTTAAAATGGCATATAGGTAGGGAGGTAAAAACGACTTTCACCCTCATTAGTAACCACCCTCATTTGCATAAAGGGCATCTGATTGGCCGAATCTTAACTGTCCATATATCTGCAACGGTGTGTTTTATCTGTACGAAACTTGGTTTATATAGTAATTGATGTATGGCTAGTCGACTGGTGGTGGTTTGGTGCGCCTCTAGCGCCACCAGGTGTGTAGACACGGTACTGCACTTTATTTTTTAGATTTGTTTTTTTTTAACAGGGGTCTATTTTATAAATTGCTGTTGTATCTAGGGTTATTTTATATAGGGGTGGTCTATCCTGGTATATTTTGGGTAGGGTCTGTGTAGGTCCCGCCAGTGGTCAGTGTTTTTTGGTTTTGTTTTCTGTTTTTTTGTGCAGGTGGTGGGTAGGTTTAGCTGGTTAGGTGAGGTAGCGTGCCAGGCCTTTGGCCTTTGACCCTGCATCCATGCAGACGCCCTGACGCAAACTGAACTTGAGTTTTCCCCCAGCTGTTCACCTGTCAATGCAAAATGGTTGCATTTGCCGTGCATATCAGCACGAGTGCTGAAACAGCACCAATGCTGACAGGTAAGTGTCTATTTCTATAGATAGATTGATGGATGGAGTGATGGATGGATGGATGGATGGATGGATGGATGGATGGATGGATGGATGGATGGATAGATAGGTACATGAGTTGAAACAACTTTTTGTTAAAAAAAATGTTTTTGTTAAAAAAAATGTTTTTGTTTGAAAAAGTGAATGTTTTTTAGGCCTGTGTTACATTGATGGATGGAGTGATGGAGTGATGGATGGATGGATGGATGGATGGATAGATAGATGAATAGATGAATATATAGATACATGAGTTTAAACCACTTTTTGTTAAAAAAAATATGTTTTTGTTTGAAAAAGTGAATGTTTTTAGGCCTGTGTTATACATGGATGGATGGAGTGATGGATGGATGGATGGATGGATGGATAGATAGATAAATAGATAGATAGATGAATAGATGAATATATAGATACATGAGTTTAAACAACTTTTTGTTAAAAAAAAAAAAGTTTTTGTTTGAAAAAGTGAATGTTTTTAGGCCTGTGTTATACATGGATGGATGGAGTGATGGAGTGATGGAGTGATGGATGGATGGATGGATAGATAGATGGATAGATGGATAGATGGATAGATGGATAGATGAGTTTGATCGACTGTTTGTTCATATTTTTTTATTGTTTTGTGTTAAATATTGAAAGTAGTCTTTGGACTAATGGTTAGTTTGGGTTTAGGGTTAGTTTGGGGCTATGGTTAGGTTAGGGTTAAAATGGCATATAGGTAGGGAGGTAAAAACGACTTTCACCCTCATTAGTAACCACCCTCATTTGCATAAAGGGCATCTGATTGGCCGAATCTTAACTGTCCATATATCTGCAACGGTGTGTTTTATCTGTACGAAACTTGGTTTATATAGTAATTGATGTATGGCTAGTCGACTGGTGGTGGTTTGGTGCGCCTCTAGCGCCACCAGGTGTGTAGACACGGTACTGCACTTTATTTTTTAGATTTGTTTTTTTTTAACAGGGGTCTATTTTATAAATTGCTGTTGTATCTAGGGTTATTTTATATAGGGGTGGTCTATCCTGGTATATTTTGGGTAGGGTCTGTGTAGGTCCCGCCAGTGGTCAGTGTTTTTTGGTTTTGTTTTCTGTTTTTTTGTGCAGGTGGTGGGTAGGTTTAGCTGGTTAGGTGAGGTAGCGTGCCAGGCCTTTGGCCTTTGACCCTGCATCCATGCAGACGCCCTGACGCAAACTGAACTTGAGTTTTCCCCCAGCTGTTCACCTGTCAATGCAAAATGGTTGCATTTGCCGTGCATATCAGCACGAGTGCTGAAACAGCACCAATGCTGACAGGTAAGTGTCTATTTCTATAGATAGATTGATGGATGGAGTGATGGATGGATGGATGGATGGATGGATGGATGGATGGATGGATGGATGGATAGATAGGTACATGAGTTGAAACAACTTTTTGTTAAAAAAAATGTTTTTGTTAAAAAAAATGTTTTTGTTTGAAAAAGTGAATGTTTTTTAGGCCTGTGTTACATTGATGGATGGAGTGATGGAGTGATGGATGGATGGATGGATGGATGGATAGATAGATGAATAGATGAATATATAGATACATGAGTTTAAACCACTTTTTGTTAAAAAAAATATGTTTTTGTTTGAAAAAGTGAATGTTTTTAGGCCTGTGTTATACATGGATGGATGGAGTGATGGATGGATGGATGGATGGATGGATAGATAGATAAATAGATAGATAGATGAATAGATGAATATATAGATACATGAGTTTAAACAACTTTTTGTTAAAAAAAAAAAAGTTTTTGTTTGAAAAAGTGAATGTTTTTAGGCCTGTGTTATACATGGATGGATGGAGTGATGGAGTGATGGAGTGATGGATGGATGGATGGATAGATAGATGGATAGATGGATAGATGGATAGATGGATAGATGAGTTTGATCGACTGTTTGTTCATATTTTTTTATTGTTTTGTGTTAAATATTGAAAGTAGTCTTTGGACTAATGGTTAGTTTGGGTTTAGGGTTAGTTTGGGGCTATGGTTAGGTTAGGGTTAAAATGGCATATAGGTAGGGAGGTAAAAACGACTTTCACCCTCATTAGTAACCACCCTCATTTGCATAAAGGGCATCTGATTGGCCGAATCTTAACTGTCCATATATCTGCAACGGTGTGTTTTATCTGTACGAAACTTGGTTTATATAGTAATTGATGTATGGCTAGTCGACTGGTGGTGGTTTGGTGCGCCTCTAGCGCCACCAGGTGTGTAGACACGGTACTGCACTTTATTTTTTAGATTTGTTTTTTTTTAACAGGGGTCTATTTTATAAATTGCTGTTGTATCTAGGGTTATTTTATATAGGGGTGGTCTATCCTGGTATATTTTGGGTAGGGTCTGTGTAGGTCCCGCCAGTGGTCAGTGTTTTTTGGTTTTGTTTTCTGTTTTTTTGTGCAGGTGGTGGGTAGGTTTAGCTGGTTAGGTGAGGTAGCGTGCCAGGCCTTTGGCCTTTGACCCTGCATCCATGCAGACGCCCTGACGCAAACTGAACTTGAGTTTTCCCCCAGCTGTTCACCTGTCAATGCAAAATGGTTGCATTTGCCGTGCATATCAGCACGAGTGCTGAAACAGCACCAATGCTGACAGGTAAGTGTCTATTTCTATAGATAGATTGATGGATGGAGTGATGGATGGATGGATGGATGGATGGATGGATGGATGGATGGATGGATGGATGGATGGATAGATAGGTACATGAGTTGAAACAACTTTTTGTTAAAAAAAATGTTTTTGTTAAAAAAAATGTTTTTGTTTGAAAAAGTGAATGTTTTTTAGGCCTGTGTTACATTGATGGATGGAGTGATGGAGTGATGGATGGATGGATGGATGGATGGATAGATAGATGAATAGATGAATATATAGATACATGAGTTTAAACCACTTTTTGTTAAAAAAAATATGTTTTTGTTTGAAAAAGTGAATGTTTTTAGGCCTGTGTTATACATGGATGGATGGAGTGATGGATGGATGGATGGATGGATGGATAGATAGATAAATAGATAGATAGATGAATAGATGAATATATAGATACATGAGTTTAAACAACTTTTTGTTAAAAAAAAAAAAGTTTTTGTTTGAAAAAGTGAATGTTTTTAGGCCTGTGTTATACATGGATGGATGGAGTGATGGAGTGATGGAGTGATGGATGGATGGATGGATAGATAGATGGATAGATGGATAGATGGATAGATGGATAGATGAGTTTGATCGACTGTTTGTTCATATTTTTTTATTGTTTTGTGTTAAATATTGAAAGTAGTCTTTGGACTAATGGTTAGTTTGGGTTTAGGGTTAGTTTGGGGCTATGGTTAGGTTAGGGTTAAAATGGCATATAGGTAGGGAGGTAAAAACGACTTTCACCCTCATTAGTAACCACCCTCATTTGCATAAAGGGCATCTGATTGGCCGAATCTTAACTGTCCATATATCTGCAACGGTGTGTTTTATCTGTACGAAACTTGGTTTATATAGTAATTGATGTATGGCTAGTCGACTGGTGGTGGTTTGGTGCGCCTCTAGCGCCACCAGGTGTGTAGACACGGTACTGCACTTTATTTTTTAGATTTGTTTTTTTTTAACAGGGGTCTATTTTATAAATTGCTGTTGTATCTAGGGTTATTTTATATAGGGGTGGTCTATCCTGGTATATTTTGGGTAGGGTCTGTGTAGGTCCCGCCAGTGGTCAGTGTTTTTTGGTTTTGTTTTCTGTTTTTTTGTGCAGGTGGTGGGTAGGTTTAGCTGGTTAGGTGAGGTAGCGTGCCAGGCCTTTGGCCTTTGACCCTGCATCCATGCAGACGCCCTGACGCAAACTGAACTTGAGTTTTCCCCCAGCTGTTCACCTGTCAATGCAAAATGGTTGCATTTGCCGTGCATATCAGCACGAGTGCTGAAACAGCACCAATGCTGACAGGTAAGTGTCTATTTCTATAGATAGATTGATGGATGGAGTGATGGATGGATGGATGGATGGATGGATGGATGGATGGATGGATGGATGGATAGATAGGTACATGAGTTGAAACAACTTTTTGTTAAAAAAAATGTTTTTGTTAAAAAAAATGTTTTTGTTTGAAAAAGTGAATGTTTTTTAGGCCTGTGTTACATTGATGGATGGAGTGATGGAGTGATGGATGGATGGATGGATGGATGGATAGATAGATGAATAGATGAATATATAGATACATGAGTTTAAACCACTTTTTGTTAAAAAAAATATGTTTTTGTTTGAAAAAGTGAATGTTTTTAGGCCTGTGTTATACATGGATGGATGGAGTGATGGATGGATGGATGGATGGATGGATAGATAGATAAATAGATAGATAGATGAATAGATGAATATATAGATACATGAGTTTAAACAACTTTTTGTTAAAAAAAAAAAAGTTTTTGTTTGAAAAAGTGAATGTTTTTAGGCCTGTGTTATACATGGATGGATGGAGTGATGGAGTGATGGAGTGATGGATGGATGGATGGATAGATAGATGGATAGATGGATAGATGGATAGATGGATAGATGAGTTTGATCGACTGTTTGTTCATATTTTTTTATTGTTTTGTGTTAAATATTGAAAGTAGTCTTTGGACTAATGGTTAGTTTGGGTTTAGGGTTAGTTTGGGGCTATGGTTAGGTTAGGGTTAAAATGGCATATAGGTAGGGAGGTAAAAACGACTTTCACCCTCATTAGTAACCACCCTCATTTGCATAAAGGGCATCTGATTGGCCGAATCTTAACTGTCCATATATCTGCAACGGTGTGTTTTATCTGTACGAAACTTGGTTTATATAGTAATTGATGTATGGCTAGTCGACTGGTGGTGGTTTGGTGCGCCTCTAGCGCCACCAGGTGTGTAGACACGGTACTGCACTTTATTTTTTAGATTTGTTTTTTTTTAACAGGGGTCTATTTTATAAATTGCTGTTGTATCTAGGGTTATTTTATATAGGGGTGGTCTATCCTGGTATATTTTGGGTAGGGTCTGTGTAGGTCCCGCCAGTGGTCAGTGTTTTTTGGTTTTGTTTTCTGTTTTTTTGTGCAGGTGGTGGGTAGGTTTAGCTGGTTAGGTGAGGTAGCGTGCCAGGCCTTTGGCCTTTGACCCTGCATCCATGCAGACGCCCTGACGCAAACTGAACTTGAGTTTTCCCCCAGCTGTTCACCTGTCAATGCAAAATGGTTGCATTTGCCGTGCATATCAGCACGAGTGCTGAAACAGCACCAATGCTGACAGGTAAGTGTCTATTTCTATAGATAGATTGATGGATGGAGTGATGGATGGATGGATGGATGGATGGATGGATGGATGGATGGATGGATGGATAGATAGGTACATGAGTTGAAACAACTTTTTGTTAAAAAAAATGTTTTTGTTAAAAAAAATGTTTTTGTTTGAAAAAGTGAATGTTTTTTAGGCCTGTGTTACATTGATGGATGGAGTGATGGAGTGATGGATGGATGGATGGATGGATGGATAGATAGATGAATAGATGAATATATAGATACATGAGTTTAAACCACTTTTTGTTAAAAAAAATATGTTTTTGTTTGAAAAAGTGAATGTTTTTAGGCCTGTGTTATACATGGATGGATGGAGTGATGGATGGATGGATGGATGGATGGATAGATAGATAAATAGATAGATAGATGAATAGATGAATATATAGATACATGAGTTTAAACAACTTTTTGTTAAAAAAAAAAAAGTTTTTGTTTGAAAAAGTGAATGTTTTTAGGCCTGTGTTATACATGGATGGATGGAGTGATGGAGTGATGGAGTGATGGATGGATGGATGGATAGATAGATGGATAGATGGATAGATGGATAGATGGATAGATGAGTTTGATCGACTGTTTGTTCATATTTTTTTATTGTTTTGTGTTAAATATTGAAAGTAGTCTTTGGACTAATGGTTAGTTTGGGTTTAGGGTTAGTTTGGGGCTATGGTTAGGTTAGGGTTAAAATGGCATATAGGTAGGGAGGTAAAAACGACTTTCACCCTCATTAGTAACCACCCTCATTTGCATAAAGGGCATCTGATTGGCCGAATCTTAACTGTCCATATATCTGCAACGGTGTGTTTTATCTGTACGAAACTTGGTTTATATAGTAATTGATGTATGGCTAGTCGACTGGTGGTGGTTTGGTGCGCCTCTAGCGCCACCAGGTGTGTAGACACGGTACTGCACTTTATTTTTTAGATTTGTTTTTTTTTAACAGGGGTCTATTTTATAAATTGCTGTTGTATCTAGGGTTATTTTATATAGGGGTGGTCTATCCTGGTATATTTTGGGTAGGGTCTGTGTAGGTCCCGCCAGTGGTCAGTGTTTTTTGGTTTTGTTTTCTGTTTTTTTGTGCAGGTGGTGGGTAGGTTTAGCTGGTTAGGTGAGGTAGCGTGCCAGGCCTTTGGCCTTTGACCCTGCATCCATGCAGACGCCCTGACGCAAACTGAACTTGAGTTTTCCCCCAGCTGTTCACCTGTCAATGCAAAATGGTTGCATTTGCCGTGCATATCAGCACGAGTGCTGAAACAGCACCAATGCTGACAGGTAAGTGTCTATTTCTATAGATAGATTGATGGATGGAGTGATGGATGGATGGATGGATGGATGGATGGATGGATGGATGGATGGATGGATAGATAGGTACATGAGTTGAAACAACTTTTTGTTAAAAAAAATGTTTTTGTTAAAAAAAATGTTTTTGTTTGAAAAAGTGAATGTTTTTTAGGCCTGTGTTACATTGATGGATGGAGTGATGGAGTGATGGATGGATGGATGGATGGATGGATAGATAGATGAATAGATGAATATATAGATACATGAGTTTAAACCACTTTTTGTTAAAAAAAATATGTTTTTGTTTGAAAAAGTGAATGTTTTTAGGCCTGTGTTATACATGGATGGATGGAGTGATGGATGGATGGATGGATGGATGGATAGATAGATAAATAGATAGATAGATGAATAGATGAATATATAGATACATGAGTTTAAACAACTTTTTGTTAAAAAAAAAAAAGTTTTTGTTTGAAAAAGTGAATGTTTTTAGGCCTGTGTTATACATGGATGGATGGAGTGATGGAGTGATGGAGTGATGGATGGATGGATGGATAGATAGATGGATAGATGGATAGATGGATAGATGGATAGATGAGTTTGATCGACTGTTTGTTCATATTTTTTTATTGTTTTGTGTTAAATATTGAAAGTAGTCTTTGGACTAATGGTTAGTTTGGGTTTAGGGTTAGTTTGGGGCTATGGTTAGGTTAGGGTTAAAATGGCATATAGGTAGGGAGGTAAAAACGACTTTCACCCTCATTAGTAACCACCCTCATTTGCATAAAGGGCATCTGATTGGCCGAATCTTAACTGTCCATATATCTGCAACGGTGTGTTTTATCTGTACGAAACTTGGTTTATATAGTAATTGATGTATGGCTAGTCGACTGGTGGTGGTTTGGTGCGCCTCTAGCGCCACCAGGTGTGTAGACACGGTACTGCACTTTATTTTTTAGATTTGTTTTTTTTTAACAGGGGTCTATTTTATAAATTGCTGTTGTATCTAGGGTTATTTTATATAGGGGTGGTCTATCCTGGTATATTTTGGGTAGGGTCTGTGTAGGTCCCGCCAGTGGTCAGTGTTTTTTGGTTTTGTTTTCTGTTTTTTTGTGCAGGTGGTGGGTAGGTTTAGCTGGTTAGGTGAGGTAGCGTGCCAGGCCTTTGGCCTTTGACCCTGCATCCATGCAGACGCCCTGACGCAAACTGAACTTGAGTTTTCCCCCAGCTGTTCACCTGTCAATGCAAAATGGTTGCATTTGCCGTGCATATCAGCACGAGTGCTGAAACAGCACCAATGCTGACAGGTAAGTGTCTATTTCTATAGATAGATTGATGGATGGAGTGATGGATGGATGGATGGATGGATGGATGGATGGATGGATGGATGGATGGATAGATAGGTACATGAGTTGAAACAACTTTTTGTTAAAAAAAATGTTTTTGTTAAAAAAAATGTTTTTGTTTGAAAAAGTGAATGTTTTTTAGGCCTGTGTTACATTGATGGATGGAGTGATGGAGTGATGGATGGATGGATGGATGGATGGATAGATAGATGAATAGATGAATATATAGATACATGAGTTTAAACCACTTTTTGTTAAAAAAAATATGTTTTTGTTTGAAAAAGTGAATGTTTTTAGGCCTGTGTTATACATGGATGGATGGAGTGATGGATGGATGGATGGATGGATGGATAGATAGATAAATAGATAGATAGATGAATAGATGAATATATAGATACATGAGTTTAAACAACTTTTTGTTAAAAAAAAAAAAGTTTTTGTTTGAAAAAGTGAATGTTTTTAGGCCTGTGTTATACATGGATGGATGGAGTGATGGAGTGATGGAGTGATGGATGGATGGATGGATAGATAGATGGATAGATGGATAGATGGATAGATGGATAGATGAGTTTGATCGACTGTTTGTTCATATTTTTTTATTGTTTTGTGTTAAATATTGAAAGTAGTCTTTGGACTAATGGTTAGTTTGGGTTTAGGGTTAGTTTGGGGCTATGGTTAGGTTAGGGTTAAAATGGCATATAGGTAGGGAGGTAAAAACGACTTTCACCCTCATTAGTAACCACCCTCATTTGCATAAAGGGCATCTGATTGGCCGAATCTTAACTGTCCATATATCTGCAACGGTGTGTTTTATCTGTACGAAACTTGGTTTATATAGTAATTGATGTATGGCTAGTCGACTGGTGGTGGTTTGGTGCGCCTCTAGCGCCACCAGGTGTGTAGACACGGTACTGCACTTTATTTTTTAGATTTGTTTTTTTTTAACAGGGGTCTATTTTATAAATTGCTGTTGTATCTAGGGTTATTTTATATAGGGGTGGTCTATCCTGGTATATTTTGGGTAGGGTCTGTGTAGGTCCCGCCAGTGGTCAGTGTTTTTTGGTTTTGTTTTCTGTTTTTTTGTGCAGGTGGTGGGTAGGTTTAGCTGGTTAGGTGAGGTAGCGTGCCAGGCCTTTGGCCTTTGACCCTGCATCCATGCAGACGCCCTGACGCAAACTGAACTTGAGTTTTCCCCCAGCTGTTCACCTGTCAATGCAAAATGGTTGCATTTGCCGTGCATATCAGCACGAGTGCTGAAACAGCACCAATGCTGACAGGTAAGTGTCTATTTCTATAGATAGATTGATGGATGGAGTGATGGATGGATGGATGGATGGATGGATGGATGGATGGATGGATGGATGGATAGATAGGTACATGAGTTGAAACAACTTTTTGTTAAAAAAAATGTTTTTGTTAAAAAAAATGTTTTTGTTTGAAAAAGTGAATGTTTTTTAGGCCTGTGTTACATTGATGGATGGAGTGATGGAGTGATGGATGGATGGATGGATGGATGGATAGATAGATGAATAGATGAATATATAGATACATGAGTTTAAACCACTTTTTGTTAAAAAAAATATGTTTTTGTTTGAAAAAGTGAATGTTTTTAGGCCTGTGTTATACATGGATGGATGGAGTGATGGATGGATGGATGGATGGATGGATAGATAGATAAATAGATAGATAGATGAATAGATGAATATATAGATACATGAGTTTAAACAACTTTTTGTTAAAAAAAAAAAAGTTTTTGTTTGAAAAAGTGAATGTTTTTAGGCCTGTGTTATACATGGATGGATGGAGTGATGGAGTGATGGAGTGATGGATGGATGGATGGATAGATAGATGGATAGATGGATAGATGGATAGATGGATAGATGAGTTTGATCGACTGTTTGTTCATATTTTTTTATTGTTTTGTGTTAAATATTGAAAGTAGTCTTTGGACTAATGGTTAGTTTGGGTTTAGGGTTAGTTTGGGGCTATGGTTAGGTTAGGGTTAAAATGGCAGGGTTAGGGTTAGGTAGGGAGGTAAAAACGACTTTCACCCTCATTAGTAACCACCCTCATTTGCATAAAGGGCATCTGATTGGCCGAATCTTAACTGTCCATATATCTGCAACGGTGTGTTTTATCTGTACGAAACTTGGTTTATATAGTAATTGATGTATGGCTAGTCGACTGGTGGTGGTTTGGTGCGCCTCTAGCGCCACCAGGTGTGTAGACACGGTACTGCACTTTATTTTTTAGATTTGTTTTTTTTTAACAGGGGTCTATTTTATAAATTGCTGTTGTATCTAGGGTTATTTTATATAGGGGTGGTCTATCCTGGTATATTTTGGGTAGGGTCTGTGTAGGTCCCGCCAGTGGTCAGTGTTTTTTGGTTTTGTTTTCTGTTTTTTTGTGCAGGTGGTGGGTAGGTTTAGCTGGTTAGGTGAGGTAGCGTGCCAGGCCTTTGGCCTTTGACCCTGCATCCATGCAGACGCCCTGACGCAAACTGAACTTGAGTTTTCCCCCAGCTGTTCACCTGTCAATGCAAAATGGTTGCATTTGCCGTGCATATCAGCACGAGTGCTGAAACAGCACCAATGCTGACAGGTAAGTGTCTATTTCTATAGATAGATTGATGGATGGAGTGATGGATGGATGGATGGATGGATGGATGGATGGATGGATGGATGGATGGATAGATAGGTACATGAGTTGAAACAACTTTTTGTTAAAAAAAATGTTTTTGTTAAAAAAAATGTTTTTGTTTGAAAAAGTGAATGTTTTTTAGGCCTGTGTTACATTGATGGATGGAGTGATGGAGTGATGGATGGATGGATGGATGGATGGATAGATAGATGAATAGATGAATATATAGATACATGAGTTTAAACCACTTTTTGTTAAAAAAAATATGTTTTTGTTTGAAAAAGTGAATGTTTTTAGGCCTGTGTTATACATGGATGGATGGAGTGATGGATGGATGGATGGATGGATGGATAGATAGATAAATAGATAGATAGATGAATAGATGAATATATAGATACATGAGTTTAAACAACTTTTTGTTAAAAAAAAAAAAGTTTTTGTTTGAAAAAGTGAATGTTTTTAGGCCTGTGTTATACATGGATGGATGGAGTGATGGAGTGATGGAGTGATGGATGGATGGATGGATAGATAGATGGATAGATGGATAGATGGATAGATGGATAGATGAGTTTGATCGACTGTTTGTTCATATTTTTTTATTGTTTTGTGTTAAATATTGAAAGTAGTCTTTGGACTAATGGTTAGTTTGGGTTTAGGGTTAGTTTGGGGCTATGGTTAGGTTAGGGTTAAAATGGCATATAGGTAGGGAGGTAAAAACGACTTTCACCCTCATTAGTAACCACCCTCATTTGCATAAAGGGCATCTGATTGGCCGAATCTTAACTGTCCATATATCTGCAACGGTGTGTTTTATCTGTACGAAACTTGGTTTATATAGTAATTGATGTATGGCTAGTCGACTGGTGGTGGTTTGGTGCGCCTCTAGCGCCACCAGGTGTGTAGACACGGTACTGCACTTTATTTTTTAGATTTGTTTTTTTTTAACAGGGGTCTATTTTATAAATTGCTGTTGTATCTAGGGTTATTTTATATAGGGGTGGTCTATCCTGGTATATTTTGGGTAGGGTCTGTGTAGGTCCCGCCAGTGGTCAGTGTTTTTTGGTTTTGTTTTCTGTTTTTTTGTGCAGGTGGTGGGTAGGTTTAGCTGGTTAGGTGAGGTAGCGTGCCAGGCCTTTGGCCTTTGACCCTGCATCCATGCAGACGCCCTGACGCAAACTGAACTTGAGTTTTCCCCCAGCTGTTCACCTGTCAATGCAAAATGGTTGCATTTGCCGTGCATATCAGCACGAGTGCTGAAACAGCACCAATGCTGACAGGTAAGTGTCTATTTCTATAGATAGATTGATGGATGGAGTGATGGATGGATGGATGGATGGATGGATGGATGGATGGATGGATGGATGGATAGATAGGTACATGAGTTGAAACAACTTTTTGTTAAAAAAAATGTTTTTGTTAAAAAAAATGTTTTTGTTTGAAAAAGTGAATGTTTTTTAGGCCTGTGTTACATTGATGGATGGAGTGATGGAGTGATGGATGGATGGATGGATGGATGGATAGATAGATGAATAGATGAATATATAGATACATGAGTTTAAACCACTTTTTGTTAAAAAAAATATGTTTTTGTTTGAAAAAGTGAATGTTTTTAGGCCTGTGTTATACATGGATGGATGGAGTGATGGATGGATGGATGGATGGATGGATAGATAGATAAATAGATAGATAGATGAATAGATGAATATATAGATACATGAGTTTAAACAACTTTTTGTTAAAAAAAAAAAAGTTTTTGTTTGAAAAAGTGAATGTTTTTAGGCCTGTGTTATACATGGATGGATGGAGTGATGGAGTGATGGAGTGATGGATGGATGGATGGATAGATAGATGGATAGATGGATAGATGGATAGATGGATAGATGAGTTTGATCGACTGTTTGTTCATATTTTTTTATTGTTTTGTGTTAAATATTGAAAGTAGTCTTTGGACTAATGGTTAGTTTGGGTTTAGGGTTAGTTTGGGGCTATGGTTAGGTTAGGGTTAAAATGGCATATAGGTAGGGAGGTAAAAACGACTTTCACCCTCATTAGTAACCACCCTCATTTGCATAAAGGGCATCTGATTGGCCGAATCTTAACTGTCCATATATCTGCAACGGTGTGTTTTATCTGTACGAAACTTGGTTTATATAGTAATTGATGTATGGCTAGTCGACTGGTGGTGGTTTGGTGCGCCTCTAGCGCCACCAGGTGCAGGCCTTTGGCCTTTGACCCTGCATCCATGCAGACGCCCTGACGCAAACTGAACTTGAGTTTTCCCCCAGCTGTTCACCTGTCAGGGTTAGGGTTAGGGTTAGAGTTAGGGTTAGAGTTAGGGTTAGGGTTAGGGTTAGGGTTAGAGTTAGGGTTAGGGTTAGGTAGGGAGGTAAAAACGACTTTCACCCTCATTAGTAACCACCCTCATTTGCATAAAGGGCATCTGATTGGCCGAATCTTAACTGTCCATATATCTGCAACGGTGTGTTTTATCTGTACGAAACTTGGTTTATATAGTAATTGATGTATGGCTAGTCGACTGGTGGTGGTTTGGTGCGCCTCTAGCGCCACCAGGTGTGTAGACACGGTACTGCACTTTATTTTTTAGATTTGTTTTTTTTTAACAGGGGTCTATTTTATAAATTGCTGTTGTATCTAGGGTTATTTTATATAGGGGTGGTCTATCCTGGTATATTTTGGGTAGGGTCTGTGTAGGTCCCGCCAGTGGTCAGTGTTTTTTGGTTTTGTTTTCTGTTTTTTTGTGCAGGTGGTGGGTAGGTTTAGCTGGTTAGGTGAGGTAGCGTGCCAGGCCTTTGGCCTTTGACCCTGCATCCATGCAGACGCCCTGACGCAAACTGAACTTGAGTTTTCCCCCAGCTGTTCACCTGTCAATGCAAAATGGTTGCATTTGCCGTGCATATCAGCACGAGTGCTGAAACAGCACCAATGCTGACAGGTAAGTGTCTATTTCTATAGATAGATTGATGGATGGAGTGATGGATGGATGGATGGATGGATGGATGGATGGATGGATGGATGGATGGATGGATGGATGGATGGATGGATAGATAGGTACATGAGTTGAAACAACTTTTTGTTAAAAAAAATGTTTTTGTTAAAAAAAATGTTTTTGTTTGAAAAAGTGAATGTTTTTTAGGCCTGTGTTACATTGATGGATGGAGTGATGGAGTGATGGATGGATGGATGGATGGATGGATAGATAGATGAATAGATGAATATATAGATACATGAGTTTAAACCACTTTTTGTTAAAAAAAATATGTTTTTGTTTGAAAAAGTGAATGTTTTTAGGCCTGTGTTATACATGGATGGATGGAGTGATGGATGGATGGATGGATGGATGGATAGATAGATAAATAGATAGATAGATGAATAGATGAATATATAGATACATGAGTTTAAACAACTTTTTGTTAAAAAAAAAAAAGTTTTTGTTTGAAAAAGTGAATGTTTTTAGGCCTGTGTTATACATGGATGGATGGAGTGATGGAGTGATGGAGTGATGGATGGATGGATGGATAGATAGATGGATAGATGGATAGATGGATAGATGGATAGATGAGTTTGATCGACTGTTTGTTCATATTTTTTTATTGTTTTGTGTTAAATATTGAAAGTAGTCTTTGGACTAATGGTTAGTTTGGGTTTAGGGTTAGTTTGAGGCTATGGTTAGGTTAGGGTTAAAATGGCATATAGGTAGGGAGGTAAAAACGACTTTCACCCTCATTAGTAACCACCCTCATTTGCATAAAGGGCATCTGATTGGCCGAATCTTAACTGTCCATATATCTGCAACGGTGTGTTTTATCTGTACGAAACTTGGTTTATATAGTAATTGATGTATGGCTAGTCGACTGGTGGTGGTTTGGTGCGCCTCTAGCGCCACCAGGTGTGTAGACACGGTACTGCACTTTATTTTTTAGATTTGTTTTTTTTTAACAGGGGTCTATTTTATAAATTGCTGTTGTATCTAGGGTTATTTTATATAGGGGTGGTCTATCCTGGTATATTTTGGGTAGGGTCTGTGTAGGTCCCGCCAGTGGTCAGTGTTTTTTGGTTTTGTTTTCTGTTTTTTTGTGCAGGTGGTGGGTAGGTTTAGCTGGTTAGGTGAGGTAGCGTGCCAGGCCTTTGGCCTTTGACCCTGCATCCATGCAGACGCCCTGACGCAAACTGAACTTGAGTTTTCCCCCAGCTGTTCACCTGTCAATGCAAAATGGTTGCATTTGCCGTGCATATCAGCACGAGTGCTGAAACAGCACCAATGCTGACAGGTAAGTGTCTATTTCTATAGATAGATTGATGGATGGAGTGATGGATGGATGGATGGATGGATGGATGGATGGATGGATGGATGGATGGATGGATAGATAGGTACATGAGTTGAAACAACTTTTTGTTAAAAAAAATGTTTTTGTTAAAAAAAATGTTTTTGTTTGAAAAAGTGAATGTTTTTTAGGCCTGTGTTACATTGATGGATGGAGTGATGGAGTGATGGATGGATGGATGGATGGATGGATAGATAGATGAATAGATGAATATATAGATACATGAGTTTAAACCACTTTTTGTTAAAAAAAATATGTTTTTGTTTGAAAAAGTGAATGTTTTTAGGCCTGTGTTATACATGGATGGATGGAGTGATGGAGTGATGGATGGATGGATGGATGGATGGATGGATAGATAGATAAATAGATAGATAGATGAATAGATGAATATATAGATACATGAGTTTAAACAACTTTTTGTTAAAAAAAAAAAAGTTTTTGTTTGAAAAAGTGAATGTTTTTAGGCCTGTGTTATACATGGATGGATGGAGTGATGGAGTGATGGAGTGATGGATGGATGGATGGATAGATAGATGGATAGATGGATAGATGGATAGATGGATAGATGAGTTTGATCGACTGTTTGTTCATATTTTTTTATTGTTTTGTGTTAAATATTGAAAGTAGTCTTTGGACTAATGGTTAGTTTGGGTTTAGGGTTAGTTTGAGGCTATGGTTAGGTTAGGGTTAAAATGGCATATAGGTAGGGAGGTAAAAACGACTTTCACCCTCATTAGTAACCACCCTCATTTGCATAAAGGGCATCTGATTGGCCGAATCTTAACTGTCCATATATCTGCAACGGTGTGTTTTATCTGTACGAAACTTGGTTTATATAGTAATTGATGTATGGCTAGTCGACTGGTGGTGGTTTGGTGCGCCTCTAGCGCCACCAGGTGTGTAGACACGGTACTGCACTTTATTTTTTAGATTTGTTTTTTTTTAACAGGGGTCTATTTTATAAATTGCTGTTGTATCTAGGGTTATTTTATATAGGGGTGGTCTATCCTGGTATATTTTGGGTAGGGTCTGTGTAGGTCCCGCCAGTGGTCAGTGTTTTTTGGTTTTGTTTTCTGTTTTTTTGTGCAGGTGGTGGGTAGGTTTAGCTGGTTAGGTGAGGTAGCGTGCCAGGCCTTTGGCCTTTGACCCTGCATCCATGCAGACGCCCTGACGCAAACTGAACTTGAGTTTTCCCCCAGCTGTTCACCTGTCAATGCAAAATGGTTGCATTTGCCGTGCATATCAGCACGAGTGCTGAAACAGCACCAATGCTGACAGGTAAGTGTCTATTTCTATAGATAGATTGATGGATGGAGGATGGATGGATGGATGGATGGATGGATGGATGGATGGATGGATGGATGGATGGATGGATGGATGGATGGATAGATAGGTACATGAGTTGAAACAACTTTTTGTTAAAAAAAATGTTTTTGTTAAAAAAAATGTTTTTGTTTGAAAAAGTGAATGTTTTTTAGGCCTGTGTTACATTGATGGATGGAGTGATGGAGTGATGGATGGATGGATGGATGGATGGATAGATAGATGAATAGATGAATATATAGATACATGAGTTTAAACCACTTTTTGTTAAAAAAAATATGTTTTTGTTTGAAAAAGTGAATGTTTTTAGGCCTGTGTTATACATGGATGGATGGAGTGATGGATGGATGGATGGATGGATGGATAGATAGATAAATAGATAGATAGATGAATAGATGAATATATAGATACATGAGTTTAAACAACTTTTTGTTAAAAAAAAAAAAGTTTTTGTTTGAAAAAGTGAATGTTTTTAGGCCTGTGTTATACTTGGATGGATGGAGTGATGGAGTGATGGAGTGATGGATGGATGGATGGATAGATAGATGGATAGATGGATAGATGGATAGATGGATAGATGAGTTTGATCGACTGTTTGTTCATATTTTTTTATTGTTTTGTGTTAAATATTGAAAGTAGTCTTTGGACTAATGGTTAGTTTGGGTTTAGGGTTAGTTTGAGGCTATGGTTAGGTTAGGGTTAAAATGGCATATAGGTAGGGGGTAAAAACGACTTTCACCCTCATTAGTAACCACCCTCATTTGCATAAAGGGCATCTGATTGGCCGAATCTTAACTGTCCATATATCTGCAACGGTGTGTTTTATCTGTACGAAACTTGGTTTATATAGTAATTGATGTATGGCTAGTCGACTGGTGGTGGTTTGGTGCGCCTCTAGCGCCACCAGGTGTGTAGACACGGTACTGCACTTTATTTTTTAGATTTGTTTTTTTTTAACAGGGGTCTATTTTATAAATTGCTGTTGTATCTAGGGTTATTTTATATAGGGGTGGTCTATCCTGGTATATTTTGGGTAGGGTCTGTGTAGGTCCCGCCAGTGGTCAGTGTTTTTTGGTTTTGTTTTCTGTTTTTTTGTGCAGGTGGTGGGTAGGTTTAGCTGGTTAGGTGAGGTAGCGTGCCAGGCCTTTGGCCTTTGACCCTGCATCCATGCAGACGCCCTGACGCAAACTGAACTTGAGTTTTCCCCCAGCTGTTCACCTGTCAATGCAAAATGGTTGCATTTGCCGTGCATATCAGCACGAGTGCTGAAACAGCACCAATGCTGACAGGTAAGTGTCTATTTCTATAGATAGATTGATGGATGGAGTGATGGATGGATGGATGGATGGATGGATGGATGGATGGATGGATGGATGGATGGATGGATGGATGGATAGATAGGTACATGAGTTGAAACAACTTTTTGTTAAAAAAAATGTTTTTGTTAAAAAAAATGTTTTTGTTTGAAAAAGTGAATGTTTTTTAGGCCTGTGTTACATTGATGGATGGAGTGATGGAGTGATGGATGGATGGATGGATGGATGGATAGATAGATGAATAGATGAATATATAGATACATGAGTTTAAACCACTTTTTGTTAAAAAAAATATGTTTTTGTTTGAAAAAGTGAATGTTTTTAGGCCTGTGTTATACATGGATGGATGGAGTGATGGATGGATGGATGGATGGATGGATAGATAGATAAATAGATAGATAGATGAATAGATGAATATATAGATACATGAGTTTAAACAACTTTTTGTTAAAAAAAAAAAAGTTTTTGTTTGAAAAAGTGAATGTTTTTAGGCCTGTGTTATACATGGATGGATGGAGTGATGGAGTGATGGAGTGATGGATGGATGGATGGATAGATAGATGGATAGATGGATAGATGGATAGATGGATAGATGAGTTTGATCGACTGTTTGTTCATATTTTTTTATTGTTTTGTGTTAAATATTGAAAGTAGTCTTTGGACTAATGGTTAGTTTGGGTTTAGGGTTAGTTTGAGGCTATGGTTAGGTTAGGGTTAAAATGGCATATAGGTAGGGAGGTAAAAACGACTTTCACCCTCATTAGTAACCACCCTCATTTGCATAAAGGGCATCTGATTGGCCGAATCTTAACTGTCCATATATCTGCAACGGTGTGTTTTATCTGTACGAAACTTGGTTTATATAGTAATTGATGTATGGCTAGTCGACTGGTGGTGGTTTGGTGCGCCTCTAGCGCCACCAGGTGTGTAGACACGGTACTGCACTTTATTTTTTAGATTTGTTTTTTTTTAACAGGGGTCTATTTTATAAATTGCTGTTGTATCTAGGGTTATTTTATATAGGGGTGGTCTATCCTGGTATATTTTGGGTAGGGTCTGTGTAGGTCCCGCCAGTGGTCAGTGTTTTTTGGTTTTGTTTTCTGTTTTTTTGTGCAGGTGGTGGGTAGGTTTAGCTGGTTAGGTGAGGTAGCGTGCCAGGCCTTTGGCCTTTGACCCTGCATCCATGCAGACGCCCTGACGCAAACTGAACTTGAGTTTTCCCCCAGCTGTTCACCTGTCAATGCAAAATGGTTGCATTTGCCGTGCATATCAGCACGAGTGCTGAAACAGCACCAATGCTGACAGGTAAGTGTCTATTTCTATAGATAGATTGATGGATGGAGTGATGGATGGATGGATGGATGGATGGATGGATGGATGGATGGATGGATGGATGGATGGATGGATGGATAGATAGGTACATGAGTTGAAACAACTTTTTGTTAAAAAAAATGTTTTTGTTAAAAAAAATGTTTTTGTTTGAAAAAGTGAATGTTTTTTAGGCCTGTGTTACATTGATGGATGGAGTGATGGAGTGATGGATGGATGGATGGATGGATGGATAGATAGATGAATAGATGAATATATAGATACATGAGTTTAAACCACTTTTTGTTAAAAAAAATATGTTTTTGTTTGAAAAAGTGAATGTTTTTAGGCCTGTGTTATACATGGATGGATGGAGTGATGGATGGATGGATGGATGGATGGATAGATAGATAAATAGATAGATAGATGAATAGATGAATATATAGATACATGAGTTTAAACAACTTTTTGTTAAAAAAAAAAAAGTTTTTGTTTGAAAAAGTGAATGTTTTTAGGCCTGTGTTATACATGGATGGATGGAGTGATGGAGTGATGGAGTGATGGATGGATGGATGGATAGATAGATGGATAGATGGATAGATGGATAGATGGATAGATGAGTTTGATCGACTGTTTGTTCATATTTTTTTATTGTTTTGTGTTAAATATTGAAAGTAGTCTTTGGACTAATGGTTAGTTTGGGTTTAGGGTTAGTTTGAGGCTATGGTTAGGTTAGGGTTAAAATGGCATATAGGTAGGGAGGTAAAAACGACTTTCACCCTCATTAGTAACCACCCTCATTTGCATAAAGGGCATCTGATTGGCCGAATCTTAACTGTCCGTCCATATATCTGCAACGGTGTGTTTTATCTGTACGAAACTTGGTTTATATAGTAATTGATGTATGGCTAGTCGACTGGTGGTGGTTTGGTGCGCCTCTAGCGCCACCAGGTGTGTAGACACGGTACTGCACTTTATTTTTTAGATTTGTTTTTTTTTAACAGGGGTCTATTTTATAAATTGCTGTTGTATCTAGGGTTATTTTATATAGGGGTGGTCTATCCTGGTATATTTTGGGTAGGGTCTGTGTAGGTCCCGCCAGTGGTCAGTGTTTTTTGGTTTTGTTTTCTGTTTTTTTGTGCAGGTGGTGGGTAGGTTTAGCTGGTTAGGTGAGGTAGCGTGCCAGGCCTTTGGCCTTTGACCCTGCATCCATGCAGACGCCCTGACGCAAACTGAACTTGAGTTTTCCCCCAGCTGTTCACCTGTCAATGCAAAATGGTTGCATTTGCCGTGCATATCAGCACGAGTGCTGAAACAGCACCAATGCTGACAGGTAAGTGTCTATTTCTATAGATAGATTGATGGATGGAGTGATGGATGGATGGATGGATGGATGGATGGATGGATGGATGGATGGATGGATGGATGGATGGATGGATAGATAGGTACATGAGTTGAAACAACTTTTTGTTAAAAAAAATGTTTTTGTTAAAAAAAATGTTTTTGTTTGAAAAAGTGAATGTTTTTTAGGCCTGTGTTACATTGATGGATGGAGTGATGGAGTGATGGATGGATGGATGGATGGATGGATAGATAGATGAATAGATGAATATATAGATACATGAGTTTAAACCACTTTTTGTTAAAAAAAATATGTTTTTGTTTGAAAAAGTGAATGTTTTTAGGCCTGTGTTATACATGGATGGATGGAGTGATGGATGGATGGATGGATGGATGGATAGATAGATAAATAGATAGATAGATGAATAGATGAATATATAGATACATGAGTTTAAACAACTTTTTGTTAAAAAAAAAAAAGTTTTTGTTTGAAAAAGTGAATGTTTTTAGGCCTGTGTTATACATGGATGGATGGAGTGATGGAGTGATGGAGTGATGGATGGATGGATGGATAGATAGATGGATAGATGGATAGATGGATAGATGGATAGATGAGTTTGATCGACTGTTTGTTCATATTTTTTTATTGTTTTGTGTTAAATATTGAAAGTAGTCTTTGGACTAATGGTTAGTTTGGGTTTAGGGTTAGTTTGAGGCTATGGTTAGGTTAGGGTTAAAATGGCATATAGGTAGGGAGGTAAAAACGACTTTCACCCTCATTAGTAACCACCCTCATTTGCATAAAGGGCATCTGATTGGCCGAATCTTAACTGTCCATATATCTGCAACGGTGTGTTTTATCTGTACGAAACTTGGTTTATATAGTAATTGATGTATGGCTAGTCGACTGGTGGTGGTTTGGTGCGCCTCTAGCGCCACCAGGTGTGTAGACACGGTACTGCACTTTATTTTTTAGATTTGTTTTTTTTTAACAGGGGTCTATTTTATAAATTGCTGTTGTATCTAGGGTTATTTTATATAGGGGTGGTCTATCCTGGTATATTTTGGGTAGGGTCTGTGTAGGTCCCGCCAGTGGTCAGTGTTTTTTGGTTTTGTTTTCTGTTTTTTTGTGCAGGTGGTGGGTAGGTTTAGCTGGTTAGGTGAGGTAGCGTGCCAGGCCTTTGGCCTTTGACCCTGCATCCATGCAGACGCCCTGACGCAAACTGAACTTGAGTTTTCCCCCAGCTGTTCACCTGTCAATGCAAAATGGTTGCATTTGCCGTGCATATCAGCACGAGTGCTGAAACAGCACCAATGCTGACAGGTAAGTGTCTATTTCTATAGATAGATTGATGGATGGAGTGATGGATGGATGGATGGATGGATGGATGGATGGATGGATGGATGGATGGATGGATGGATGGATGGATAGATAGGTACATGAGTTGAAACAACTTTTTGTTAAAAAAAATGTTTTTGTTAAAAAAAATGTTTTTGTTTGAAAAAGTGAATGTTTTTTAGGCCTGTGTTACATTGATGGATGGAGTGATGGAGTGATGGATGGATGGATGGATGGATGGATAGATAGATGAATAGATGAATATATAGATACATGAGTTTAAACCACTTTTTGTTAAAAAAAATATGTTTTTGTTTGAAAAAGTGAATGTTTTTAGGCCTGTGTTATACATGGATGGATGGAGTGATGGATGGATGGATGGATGGATGGATAGATAGATAAATAGATAGATAGATGAATAGATGAATATATAGATACATGAGTTTAAACAACTTTTTGTTAAAAAAAAAAAAGTTTTTGTTTGAAAAAGTGAATGTTTTTAGGCCTGTGTTATACATGGATGGATGGAGTGATGGAGTGATGGAGTGATGGATGGATGGATGGATAGATAGATGGATAGATGGATAGATGGATAGATGGATAGATGAGTTTGATCGACTGTTTGTTCATATTTTTTTATTGTTTTGTGTTAAATATTGAAAGTAGTCTTTGGACTAATGGTTAGTTTGGGTTTAGGGTTAGTTTGAGGCTATGGTTAGGTTAGGGTTAAAATGGCATATAGGTAGGGAGGTAAAAACGACTTTCACCCTCATTAGTAACCACCCTCATTTGCATAAAGGGCATCTGATTGGCCGAATCTTAACTGTCCATATATCTGCAACGGTGTGTTTTATCTGTACGAAACTTGGTTTATATAGTAATTGATGTATGGCTAGTCGACTGGTGGTGGTTTGGTGCGCCTCTAGCGCCACCAGGTGTGTAGACACGGTACTGCACTTTATTTTTTAGATTTGTTTTTTTTTAACAGGGGTCTATTTTATAAATTGCTGTTGTATCTAGGGTTATTTTATATAGGGGTGGTCTATCCTGGTATATTTTGGGTAGGGTCTGTGTAGGTCCCGCCAGTGGTCAGTGTTTTTTGGTTTTGTTTTCTGTTTTTTTGTGCAGGTGGTGGGTAGGTTTAGCTGGTTAGGTGAGGTAGCGTGCCAGGCCTTTGGCCTTTGACCCTGCATCCATGCAGACGCCCTGACGCAAACTGAACTTGAGTTTTCCCCCAGCTGTTCACCTGTCAATGCAAAATGGTTGCATTTGCCGTGCATATCAGCACGAGTGCTGAAACAGCACCAATGCTGACAGGTAAGTGTCTATTTCTATAGATAGATTGATGGATGGATGATGGATGGATGGATGGATGGATGGATGGATGGATGGATGGATGGATGGATGGATGGATGGATGGATAGATAGGTACATGAGTTGAAACAACTTTTTGTTAAAAAAAATGTTTTTGTTAAAAAAAATGTTTTTGTTTGAAAAAGTGAATGTTTTTTAGGCCTGTGTTACATTGATGGATGGAGTGATGGAGTGATGGATGGATGGATGGATGGATGGATAGATAGATGAATAGATGAATATATAGATACATGAGTTTAAACCACTTTTTGTTAAAAAAAATATGTTTTTGTTTGAAAAAGTGAATGTTTTTAGGCCTGTGTTATACATGGATGGATGGAGTGATGGATGGATGGATGGATGGATGGATAGATAGATAAATAGATAGATAGATGAATAGATGAATATATAGATACATGAGTTTAAACAACTTTTTGTTAAAAAAAAAAAAGTTTTTGTTTGAAAAAGTGAATGTTTTTAGGCCTGTGTTATACATGGATGGATGGAGTGATGGAGTGATGGAGTGATGGATGGATGGATGGATAGATAGATGGATAGATGGATAGATGGATAGATGGATAGATGAGTTTGATCGACTGTTTGTTCATATTTTTTTATTGTTTTGTGTTAAATATTGAAAGTAGTCTTTGGACTAATGGTTAGTTTGGGTTTAGGGTTAGTTTGAGGCTATGGTTAGGTTAGGGTTAAAATGGCATATAGGTAGGGAGGTAAAAACGACTTTCACCCTCATTAGTAACCACCCTCATTTGCATAAAGGGCATCTGATTGGCCGAATCTTAACTGTCCATATATCTGCAACGGTGTGTTTTATCTGTACGAAACTTGGTTTATATAGTAATTGATGTATGGCTAGTCGACTGGTGGTGGTTTGGTGCGCCTCTAGCGCCACCAGGTGTGTAGACACGGTACTGCACTTTATTTTTTAGATTTGTTTTTTTTTAACAGGGGTCTATTTTATAAATTGCTGTTGTATCTAGGGTTATTTTATATAGGGGTGGTCTATCCTGGTATATTTTGGGTAGGGTCTGTGTAGGTCCCGCCAGTGGTCAGTGTTTTTTGGTTTTGTTTTCTGTTTTTTTGTGCAGGTGGTGGGTAGGTTTAGCTGGTTAGGTGAGGTAGCGTGCCAGGCCTTTGGCCTTTGACCCTGCATCCATGCAGACGCCCTGACGCAAACTGAACTTGAGTTTTCCCCCAGCTGTTCACCTGTCAATGCAAAATGGTTGCATTTGCCGTGCATATCAGCACGAGTGCTGAAACAGCACCAATGCTGACAGGTAAGTGTCTATTTCTATAGATAGATTGATGGATGGAGTGATGGATGGATGGATGGATGGATGGATGGATGGATGGATGGATGGATGGATGGATGGATGGATGGATAGATAGGTACATGAGTTGAAACAACTTTTTGTTAAAAAAAATGTTTTTGTTAAAAAAAATGTTTTTGTTTGAAAAAGTGAATGTTTTTTAGGCCTGTGTTACATTGATGGATGGAGTGATGGAGTGATGGATGGATGGATGGATGGATGGATAGATAGATGAATAGATGAATATATAGATACATGAGTTTAAACCACTTTTTGTTAAAAAAAATATGTTTTTGTTTGAAAAAGTGAATGTTTTTAGGCCTGTGTTATACATGGATGGATGGAGTGATGGATGGATGGATGGATGGATGGATAGATAGATAAATAGATAGATAGATGAATAGATGAATATATAGATACATGAGTTTAAACAACTTTTTGTTAAAAAAAAAAAAGTTTTTGTTTGAAAAAGTGAATGTTTTTAGGCCTGTGTTATACATGGATGGATGGAGTGATGGAGTGATGGAGTGATGGATGGATGGATGGATAGATAGATGGATAGATGGATAGATGGATAGATGGATAGATGAGTTTGATCGACTGTTTGTTCATATTTTTTTATTGTTTTGTGTTAAATATTGAAAGTAGTCTTTGGACTAATGGTTAGTTTGGGTTTAGGGTTAGTTTGAGGCTATGGTTAGGTTAGGGTTAAAATGGCATATAGGTAGGGAGGTAAAAACGACTTTCACCCTCATTAGTAACCACCCTCATTTGCATAAAGGGCATCTGATTGGCCGAATCTTAACTGTCCATATATCTGCAACGGTGTGTTTTATCTGTACGAAACTTGGTTTATATAGTAATTGATGTATGGCTAGTCGACTGGTGGTGGTTTGGTGCGCCTCTAGCGCCACCAGGTGTGTAGACACGGTACTGCACTTTATTTTTTAGATTTGTTTTTTTTTAACAGGGGTCTATTTTATAAATTGCTGTTGTATCTAGGGTTATTTTATATAGGGGTGGTCTATCCTGGTATATTTTGGGTAGGGTCTGTGTAGGTCCCGCCAGTGGTCAGTGTTTTTTGGTTTTGTTTTCTGTTTTTTTGTGCAGGTGGTGGGTAGGTTTAGCTGGTTAGGTGAGGTAGCGTGCCAGGCCTTTGGCCTTTGACCCTGCATCCATGCAGACGCCCTGACGCAAACTGAACTTGAGTTTTCCCCCAGCTGTTCACCTGTCAATGCAAAATGGTTGCATTTGCCGTGCATATCAGCACGAGTGCTGAAACAGCACCAATGCTGACAGGTAAGTGTCTATTTCTATAGATAGATTGATGGATGGAGTGATGGATGGATGGATGGATGGATGGATGGATGGATGGATGGATGGATGGATGGATGGATGGATGGATAGATAGGTACATGAGTTGAAACAACTTTTTGTTAAAAAAAATGTTTTTGTTAAAAAAAATGTTTTTGTTTGAAAAAGTGAATGTTTTTTAGGCCTGTGTTACATTGATGGATGGAGTGATGGAGTGATGGATGGATGGATGGATGGATGGATAGATAGATGAATAGATGAATATATAGATACATGAGTTTAAACCACTTTTTGTTAAAAAAAATATGTTTTTGTTTGAAAAAGTGAATGTTTTTAGGCCTGTGTTATACATGGATGGATGGAGTGATGGATGGATGGATGGATGGATGGATAGATAGATAAATAGATAGATAGATGAATAGATGAATATATAGATACATGAGTTTAAACAACTTTTTGTTAAAAAAAAAAAAGTTTTTGTTTGAAAAAGTGAATGTTTTTAGGCCTGTGTTATACATGGATGGATGGAGTGATGGAGTGATGGAGTGATGGATGGATGGATGGATAGATAGATGGATAGATGGATAGATGGATAGATGGATAGATGAGTTTGATCGACTGTTTGTTCATATTTTTTTATTGTTTTGTGTTAAATATTGAAAGTAGTCTTTGGACTAATGGTTAGTTTGGGTTTAGGGTTAGTTTGAGGCTATGGTTAGGTTAGGGTTAAAATGGCATATAGGTAGGGAGGTAAAAACGACTTTCACCCTCATTAGTAACCACCCTCATTTGCATAAAGGGCATCTGATTGGCCGAATCTTAACTGTCCATATATCTGCAACGGTGTGTTTTATCTGTACGAAACTTGGTTTATATAGTAATTGATGTATGGCTAGTCGACTGGTGGTGGTTTGGTGCGCCTCTAGCGCCACCAGGTGTGTAGACACGGTACTGCACTTTATTTTTTAGATTTGTTTTTTTTTAACAGGGGTCTATTTTATAAATTGCTGTTGTATCTAGGGTTATTTTATATAGGGGTGGTCTATCCTGGTATATTTTGGGTAGGGTCTGTGTAGGTCCCGCCAGTGGTCAGTGTTTTTTGGTTTTGTTTTCTGTTTTTTTGTGCAGGTGGTGGGTAGGTTTAGCTGGTTAGGTGAGGTAGCGTGCCAGGCCTTTGGCCTTTGACCCTGCATCCATGCAGACGCCCTGACGCAAACTGAACTTGAGTTTTCCCCCAGCTGTTCACCTGTCAATGCAAAATGGTTGCATTTGCCGTGCATATCAGCACGAGTGCTGAAACAGCACCAATGCTGACAGGTAAGTGTCTATTTCTATAGATAGATTGATGGATGGAGTGATGGATGGATGGATGGATGGATGGATGGATGGATGGATGGATGGATGGATGGATGGATGGATGGATGGATAGATAGGTACATGAGTTGAAACAACTTTTTGTTAAAAAAAATGTTTTTGTTAAAAAAAATGTTTTTGTTTGAAAAAGTGAATGTTTTTTAGGCCTGTGTTACATTGATGGATGGAGTGATGGAGTGATGGATGGATGGATGGATGGATGGATAGATAGATGAATAGATGAATATATAGATACATGAGTTTAAACCACTTTTTGTTAAAAAAAATATGTTTTTGTTTGAAAAAGTGAATGTTTTTAGGCCTGTGTTATACATGGATGGATGGAGTGATGGATGGATGGATGGATGGATGGATAGATAGATAAATAGATAGATAGATGAATAGATGAATATATAGATACATGAGTTTAAACAACTTTTTGTTAAAAAAAAAAAAGTTTTTGTTTGAAAAAGTGAATGTTTTTAGGCCTGTGTTATACATGGATGGATGGAGTGATGGAGTGATGGAGTGATGGATGGATGGATGGATAGATAGATGGATAGATGGATAGATGGATAGATGGATAGATGAGTTTGATCGACTGTTTGTTCATATTTTTTTATTGTTTTGTGTTAAATATTGAAAGTAGTCTTTGGACTAATGGTTAGTTTGGGTTTAGGGTTAGTTTGAGGCTATGGTTAGGTTAGGGTTAAAATGGCATATAGGTAGGGAGGTAAAAACGACTTTCACCCTCATTAGTAACCACCCTCATTTGCATAAAGGGCATCTGATTGGCCGAATCTTAACTGTCCATATATCTGCAACGGTGTGTTTTATCTGTACGAAACTTGGTTTATATAGTAATTGATGTATGGCTAGTCGACTGGTGGTGGTTTGGTGCGCCTCTAGCGCCACCAGGTGTGTAGACACGGTACTGCACTTTATTTTTTAGATTTGTTTTTTTTTAACAGGGGTCTATTTTATAAATTGCTGTTGTATCTAGGGTTATTTTATATAGGGGTGGTCTATCCTGGTATATTTTGGGTAGGGTCTGTGTAGGTCCCGCCAGTGGTCAGTGTTTTTTGGTTTTGTTTTCTGTTTTTTTGTGCAGGTGGTGGGTAGGTTTAGCTGGTTAGGTGAGGTAGCGTGCCAGGCCTTTGGCCTTTGACCCTGCATCCAACCCTGCATCCATGCAGACGCCCTGACGCAAACTGAACTTGAGTTTTCCCCCAGCTGTTCACCTGTCAATGCAAAATGGTTGCATTTGCCGTGCATATCAGCACGAGTGCTGAAACAGCACCAATGCTGACAGGTAAGTGTCTATTTCTATAGATAGATTGATGGATGGAGTGATGGATGGATGGATGGATGGATGGATGGATGGATGGATGGATGGATGGATGGATGGATGGATGGATAGATAGGTACATGAGTTGAAACAACTTTTTGTTAAAAAAAATGTTTTTGTTAAAAAAAATGTTTTTGTTTGAAAAAGTGAATGTTTTTTAGGCCTGTGTTACATTGATGGATGGAGTGATGGAGTGATGGATGGATGGATGGATGGATGGATAGATAGATGAATAGATGAATATATAGATACATGAGTTTAAACCACTTTTTGTTAAAAAAAATATGTTTTTGTTTGAAAAAGTGAATGTTTTTAGGCCTGTGTTATACATGGATGGATGGAGTGATGGATGGATGGATGGATGGATGGATAGATAGATAAATAGATAGATAGATGAATAGATGAATATATAGATACATGAGTTTAAACAACTTTTTGTTAAAAAAAAAAAAGTTTTTGTTTGAAAAAGTGAATGTTTTTAGGCCTGTGTTATACATGGATGGATGGAGTGATGGAGTGATGGAGTGATGGATGGATGGATGGATAGATAGATGGATAGATGGATAGATGGATAGATGGATAGATGAGTTTGATCGACTGTTTGTTCATATTTTTTTATTGTTTTGTGTTAAATATTGAAAGTAGTCTTTGGACTAATGGTTAGTTTGGGTTTAGGGTTAGTTTGAGGCTATGGTTAGGTTAGGGTTAAAATGGCATATAGGTAGGGAGGTAAAAACGACTTTCACCCTCATTAGTAACCACCCTCATTTGCATAAAGGGCATCTGATTGGCCGAATCTTAACTGTCCATATATCTGCAACGGTGTGTTTTATCTGTACGAAACTTGGTTTATATAGTAATTGATGTATGGCTAGTCGACTGGTGGTGGTTTGGTGCGCCTCTAGCGCCACCAGGTGTGTAGACACGGTACTGCACTTTATTTTTTAGATTTGTTTTTTTTTAACAGGGGTCTATTTTATAAATTGCTGTTGTATCTAGGGTTATTTTATATAGGGGTGGTCTATCCTGGTATATTTTGGGTAGGGTCTGTGTAGGTCCCGCCAGTGGTCAGTGTTTTTTGGTTTTGTTTTCTGTTTTTTTGTGCAGGTGGTGGGTAGGTTTAGCTGGTTAGGTGAGGTAGCGTGCCAGGCCTTTGGCCTTTGACCCTGCATCCATGCAGACGCCCTGACGCAAACTGAACTTGAGTTTTCCCCCAGCTGTTCACCTGTCAATGCAAAATGGTTGCATTTGCCGTGCATATCAGCACGAGTGCTGAAACAGCACCAATGCTGACAGGTAAGTGTCTATTTCTATAGATAGATTGATGGATGGAGTGATGGATGGATGGATGGATGGATGGATGGATGGATGGATGGATGGATGGATGGATGGATGGATGGATAGATAGGTACATGAGTTGAAACAACTTTTTGTTAAAAAAAATGTTTTTGTTAAAAAAAATGTTTTTGTTTGAAAAAGTGAATGTTTTTTAGGCCTGTGTTACATTGATGGATGGAGTGATGGAGTGATGGATGGATGGATGGATGGATGGATAGATAGATGAATAGATGAATATATAGATACATGAGTTTAAACCACTTTTTGTTAAAAAAAATATGTTTTTGTTTGAAAAAGTGAATGTTTTTAGGCCTGTGTTATACATGGATGGATGGAGTGATGGATGGATGGATGGATGGATGGATAGATAGATAAAT
Source organism: Leuciscus leuciscus (assembly GCF_965113295.1). Classification (NCBI taxonomy): domain Eukaryota; kingdom Metazoa; phylum Chordata; class Actinopteri; order Cypriniformes; family Leuciscidae; genus Leuciscus; species Leuciscus leuciscus. Next base: position 85,890 of record NW_028118465.1, read on the forward strand.
AGATAGATAGATGAATAGATGAATATATAGATACATGAGTTTAAACAACTTTTTGTTAAAAAAAAAAAAGTTTTTGTTTGAAAAAGTGAATGTTTTTAGGCCTGTGTTATACATGGATGGATGGAGTGATGGAGTGATGGAGTGATGGATGGATGGATGGATAGATAGATGGATAGATGGATAGATGGATAGATGGATAGATGAGTTTGATCGACTGTTTGTTCATATTTTTTTATTGTTTTGTGTTAAATATTGAAAGTAGTCTTTGGACTAATGGTTAGTTTGGGTTTAGGGTTAGTTTGAGGCTATGGTTAGGTTAGGGTTAAAATGGCATATAGGTAGGGAGGTAAAAACGACTTTCACCCTCATTAGTAACCACCCTCATTTGCATAAAGGGCATCTGATTGGCCGAATCTTAACTGTCCATATATCTGCAACGGTGTGTTTTATCTGTACGAAACTTGGTTTATATAGTAATTGATGTATGGCTAGTCGACTGGTGGTGGTTTGGTGCGCCTCTAGCGCCACCAGGTGTGTAGACACGGTACTGCACTTTATTTTTTAGATTTGTTTTTTTTTAACAGGGGTCTATTTTATAAATTGCTGTTGTATCTAGGGTTATTTTATATAGGGGTGGTCTATCCTGGTATATTTTGGGTAGGGTCTGTGTAGGTCCCGCCAGTGGTCAGTGTTTTTTGGTTTTGTTTTCTGTTTTTTTGTGCAGGTGGTGGGTAGGTTTAGCTGGTTAGGTGAGGTAGCGTGCCAGGCCTTTGGCCTTTGACCCTGCATCCATGCAGACGCCCTGACGCAAACTGAACTTGAGTTTTCCCCCAGCTGTTCACCTGTCAATGCAAAATGGTTGCATTTGCCGTGCATATCAGCACGAGTGCTGAAACAGCACCAATGCTGACAGGTAAGTGTCTATTTCTATAGATAGATTGATGGATGGAGTGGATGGATGGATGGATGGATGGATGGATGGATGGATGGATGGATGGATGGATGGATGGATGGATGGATAGATAGGTACATGAGTTGAAACAACTTTTTGTTAAAAAAAATGTTTTTGTTAAAAAAAATGTTTTTGTTTGAAAAAGTGAATGTTTTTTAGGCCTGTGTTACATTGATGGATGGAGTGATGGAGTGATGGATGGATGGATGGATGGATGGATAGATAGATGAATAGATGAATATATAGATACATGAGTTTAAACCACTTTTTGTTAAAAAAAATATGTTTTTGTTTGAAAAAGTGAATGTTTTTAGGCCTGTGTTATACATGGATGGATGGAGTGATGGATGGATGGATGGATGGATGGATAGATAGATAAATAGATAGATAGATGAATAGATGAATATATAGATACATGAGTTTAAACAACTTTTTGTTAAAAAAAAAAAAGTTTTTGTTTGAAAAAGTGAATGTTTTTAGGCCTGTGTTATACATGGATGGATGGAGTGATGGAGTGATGGAGTGATGGATGGATGGATGGATAGATAGATGGATAGATGGATAGATGGATAGATGGATAGATGAGTTTGATCGACTGTTTGTTCATATTTTTTTATTGTTTTGTGTTAAATATTGAAAGTAGTCTTTGGACTAATGGTTAGTTTGGGTTTAGGGTTAGTTTGAGGCTATGGTTAGGTTAGGGTTAAAATGGCATATAGGTAGGGAGGTAAAAACGACTTTCACCCTCATTAGTAACCACCCTCATTTGCATAAAGGGCATCTGATTGGCCGAATCTTAACTGTCCATATATCTGCAACGGTGTGTTTTATCTGTACGAAACTTGGTTTATATAGTAATTGATGTATGGCTAGTCGACTGGTGGTGGTTTGGTGCGCCTCTAGCGCCACCAGGTGTGTAGACACGGTACTGCACTTTATTTTTTAGATTTGTTTTTTTTTAACAGGGGTCTATTTTATAAATTGCTGTTGTATCTAGGGTTATTTTATATAGGGGTGGTCTATCCTGGTATATTTTGGGTAGGGTCTGTGTAGGTCCCGCCAGTGGTCAGTGTTTTTTGGTTTTGTTTTCTGTTTTTTTGTGCAGGTGGTGGGTAGGTTTAGCTGGTTAGGTGAGGTAGCGTGCCAGGCCTTTGGCCTTTGACCCTGCATCCATGCAGACGCCCTGACGCAAACTGAACTTGAGTTTTCCCCCAGCTGTTCACCTGTCAATGCAAAATGGTTGCATTTGCCGTGCATATCAGCACGAGTGCTGAAACAGCACCAATGCTGACAGGTAAGTGTCTATTTCTATAGATAGATTGATGGATGGAGTGATGGATGGATGGATGGATGGATGGATGGATGGATGGATGGATGGATGGATGGATGGATGGATGGATAGATAGGTACATGAGTTGAAACAACTTTTTGTTAAAAAAAATGTTTTTGTTAAAAAAAATGTTTTTGTTTGAAAAAGTGAATGTTTTTTAGGCCTGTGTTACATTGATGGATGGAGTGATGGAGTGATGGATGGATGGATGGATGGATGGATAGATAGATGAATAGATGAATATATAGATACATGAGTTTAAACCACTTTTTGTTAAAAAAAATATGTTTTTGTTTGAAAAAGTGAATGTTTTTAGGCCTGTGTTATACATGGATGGATGGAGTGATGGATGGATGGATGGATGGATGGATAGATAGATAAATAGATAGATAGATGAATAGATGAATATATAGATACATGAGTTTAAACAACTTTTTGTTAAAAAAAAAAAAGTTTTTGTTTGAAAAAGTGAATGTTTTTAGGCCTGTGTTATACATGGATGGATGGAGTGATGGAGTGATGGAGTGATGGATGGATGGATGGATAGATAGATGGATAGATGGATAGATGGATAGATGGATAGATGATGATCGACTGTTTGTTCATATTTTTTTATTGTTTTGTGTTAAATATTGAAAGTAGTCTTTGGACTAATGGTTAGTTTGGGTTTAGGGTTAGTTTGAGGCTATGGTTAGGTTAGGGTTAAAATGGCATATAGGTAGGGAGGTAAAAACGACTTTCACCCTCATTAGTAACCACCCTCATTTGCATAAAGGGCATCTGATTGGCCGAATCTTAACTGTCCATATATCTGCAACGGTGTGTTTTATCTGTACGAAACTTGGTTTATATAGTAATTGATGTATGGCTAGTCGACTGGTGGTGGTTTGGTGCGCCTCTAGCGCCACCAGGTGTGTAGACACGGTACTGCACTTTATTTTTTAGATTTGTTTTTTTTTAACAGGGGTCTATTTTATAAATTGCTGTTGTATCTAGGGTTATTTTATATAGGGGTGGTCTATCCTGGTATATTTTGGGTAGGGTCTGTGTAGGTCCCGCCAGTGGTCAGTGTTTTTTGGTTTTGTTTTCTGTTTTTTTGTGCAGGTGGTGGGTAGGTTTAGCTGGTTAGGTGAGGTAGCGTGCCAGGCCTTTGGCCTTTGACCCTGCATCCATGCAGACGCCCTGACGCAAACTGAACTTGAGTTTTCCCCCAGCTGTTCACCTGTCAATGCAAAATGGTTGCATTTGCCGTGCATATCAGCACGAGTGCTGAAACAGCACCAATGCTGACAGGTAAGTGTCTATTTCTATAGATAGATTGATGGATGGAGTGATGGATGGATGGATGGATGGATGGATGGATGGATGGATGGATGGATGGATGGATGGATGGATGGATGATAGATAGGTACATGAGTTGAAACAACTTTTTGTTAAAAAAAATGTTTTTGTTAAAAAAAATGTTTTTGTTTGAAAAAGTGAATGTTTTTTAGGCCTGTGTTACATTGATGGATGGAGTGATGGAGTGATGGATGGATGGATGGATGGATGGATAGATAGATGAATAGATGAATATATAGATACATGAGTTTAAACCACTTTTTGTTAAAAAAAATATGTTTTTGTTTGAAAAAGTGAATGTTTTTAGGCCTGTGTTATACATGGATGGATGGAGTGATGGATGGATGGATGGATGGATGGATAGATAGATAAATAGATAGATAGATGAATAGATGAATATATAGATACATGAGTTTAAACAACTTTTTGTTAAAAAAAAAAAAGTTTTTGTTTGAAAAAGTGAATGTTTTTAGGCCTGTGTTATACATGGATGGATGGAGTGATGGAGTGATGGAGTGATGGATGGATGGATGGATAGATAGATGGATAGATGGATAGATGGATAGATGGATAGATGAGTTTGATCGACTGTTTGTTCATATTTTTTTATTGTTTTGTGTTAAATATTGAAAGTAGTCTTTGGACTAATGGTTAGTTTGGGTTTAGGGTTAGTTTGAGGCTATGGTTAGGTTAGGGTTAAAATGGCATATAGGTAGGGAGGTAAAAACGACTTTCACCCTCATTAGTAACCACCCTCATTTGCATAAAGGGCATCTGATTGGCCGAATCTTAACTGTCCATATATCTGCAACGGTGTGTTTTATCTGTACGAAACTTGGTTTATATAGTAATTGATGTATGGCTAGTCGACTGGTGGTGGTTTGGTGCGCCTCTAGCGCCACCAGGTGTGTAGACACGGTACTGCACTTTATTTTTTAGATTTGTTTTTTTTTAACAGGGGTCTATTTTATAAATTGCTGTTGTATCTAGGGTTATTTTATATAGGGGTGGTCTATCCTGGTATATTTTGGGTAGGGTCTGTGTAGGTCCCGCCAGTGGTCAGTGTTTTTTGGTTTTGTTTTCTGTTTTTTTGTGCAGGTGGTGGGTAGGTTTAGCTGGTTAGGTGAGGTAGCGTGCCAGGCCTTTGGCCTTTGACCCTGCATCCATGCAGACGCCCTGACGCAAACTGAACTTGAGTTTTCCCCCAGCTGTTCACCTGTCAATGCAAAATGGTTGCATTTGCCGTGCATATCAGCACGAGTGCTGAAACAGCACCAATGCTGACAGGTAAGTGTCTATTTCTATAGATAGATTGATGGATGGAGTGATGGATGGATGGATGGATGGATGGATGGATGGATGGATGGATGGATGGATGGATGGATGGATGGATGGATAGATAGGTACATGAGTTGAAACAACTTTTTGTTAAAAAAAATGTTTTTGTTAAAAAAAATGTTTTTGTTTGAAAAAGTGAATGTTTTTTAGGCCTGTGTTACATTGATGGATGGAGTGATGGAGTGATGGATGGATGGATGGATGGATGGATAGATAGATGAATAGATGAATATATAGATACATGAGTTTAAACCACTTTTTGTTAAAAAAAATATGTTTTTGTTTGAAAAAGTGAATGTTTTTAGGCCTGTGTTATACATGGATGGATGGAGTGATGGATGGATGGATGGATGGATGGATAGATAGATAAATAGATAGATAGATGAATAGATGAATATATAGATACATGAGTTTAAACAACTTTTTGTTAAAAAAAAAAAAGTTTTTGTTTGAAAAAGTGAATGTTTTTAGGCCTGTGTTATACATGGATGGATGGAGTGATGGAGTGATGGAGTGATGGATGGATGGATGGATAGATAGATGGATAGATGGATAGATGGATAGATGGATAGATGAGTTTGATCGACTGTTTGTTCATATTTTTTTATTGTTTTGTGTTAAATATTGAAAGTAGTCTTTGGACTAATGGTTAGTTTGGGTTTAGGGTTAGTTTGAGGCTATGGTTAGGTTAGGGTTAAAATGGCATATAGGTAGGGAGGTAAAAACGACTTTCACCCTCATTAGTAACCACCCTCATTTGCATAAAGGGCATCTGATTGGCCGAATCTTAACTGTCCATATATCTGCAACGGTGTGTTTTATCTGTACGAAACTTGGTTTATATAGTAATTGATGTATGGCTAGTCGACTGGTGGTGGTTTGGTGCGCCTCTAGCGCCACCAGGTGTGTAGACACGGTACTGCACTTTATTTTTTAGATTTGTTTTTTTTTAACAGGGGTCTATTTTATAAATTGCTGTTGTATCTAGGGTTATTTTATATAGGGGTGGTCTATCCTGGTATATTTTGGGTAGGGTCTGTGTAGGTCCCGCCAGTGGTCAGTGTTTTTTGGTTTTGTTTTCTGTTTTTTTGTGCAGGTGGTGGGTAGGTTTAGCTGGTTAGGTGAGGTAGCGTGCCAGGCCTTTGGCCTTTGACCCTGCATCCATGCAGACGCCCTGACGCAAACTGAACTTGAGTTTTCCCCCAGCTGTTCACCTGTCAATGCAAAATGGTTGCATTTGCCGTGCATATCAGCACGAGTGCTGAAACAGCACCAATGCTGACAGGTAAGTGTCTATTTCTATAGATAGATTGATGGATGGAGTGATGGATGGAGTGGATGGATGGATGGATGGATGGATGGATGGATGGATGGATGGATGGATGGATGGATAGATAGGTACATGAGTTGAAACAACTTTTTGTTAAAAAAAATGTTTTTGTTAAAAAAAATGTTTTTGTTTGAAAAAGTGAATGTTTTTTAGGCCTGTGTTACATTGATGGATGGAGTGATGGAGTGATGGATGGATGGATGGATGGATGGATAGATAGATGAATAGATGAATATATAGATACATGAGTTTAAACCACTTTTTGTTAAAAAAAATATGTTTTTGTTTGAAAAAGTGAATGTTTTTAGGCCTGTGTTATACATGGATGGATGGAGTGATGGATGGATGGATGGATGGATGGATAGATAGATAAATAGATAGATAGATGAATAGATGAATATATAGATACATGAGTTTAAACAACTTTTTGTTAAAAAAAAAAAAGTTTTTGTTTGAAAAAGTGAATGTTTTTAGGCCTGTGTTATACATGGATGGATGGAGTGATGGAGTGATGGAGTGATGGATGGATGGATGGATAGATAGATGGATAGATGGATAGATGGATAGATGGATAGATGAGTTTGATCGACTGTTTGTTCATATTTTTTTATTGTTTTGTGTTAAATATTGAAAGTAGTCTTTGGACTAATGGTTAGTTTGGGTTTAGGGTTAGTTTGAGGCTATGGTTAGGTTAGGGTTAAAATGGCATATAGGTAGGGAGGTAAAAACGACTTTCACCCTCATTAGTAACCACCCTCATTTGCATAAAGGGCATCTGATTGGCCGAATCTTAACTGTCCATATATCTGCAACGGTGTGTTTTATCTGTACGAAACTTGGTTTATATAGTAATTGATGTATGGCTAGTCGACTGGTGGTGGTTTGGTGCGCCTCTAGCGCCACCAGGTGTGTAGACACGGTACTGCACTTTATTTTTTAGATTTGTTTTTTTTTAACAGGGGTCTATTTTATAAATTGCTGTTGTATCTAGGGTTATTTTATATAGGGGTGGTCTATCCTGGTATATTTTGGGTAGGGTCTGTGTAGGTCCCGCCAGTGGTCAGTGTTTTTTGGTTTTGTTTTCTGTTTTTTTGTGCAGGTGGTGGGTAGGTTTAGCTGGTTAGGTGAGGTAGCGTGCCAGGCCTTTGGCCTTTGACCCTGCATCCATGCAGACGCCCTGACGCAAACTGAACTTGAGTTTTCCCCCAGCTGTTCACCTGTCAATGCAAAATGGTTGCATTTGCCGTGCATATCAGCACGAGTGCTGAAACAGCACCAATGCTGACAGGTAAGTGTCTATTTCTATAGATAGATTGATGGATGGAGTGATGGATGGATGGATGGATGGATGGATGGATGGATGGATGGATGGATGGATGGATGGATGGATGGATAGATAGGTACATGAGTTGAAACAACTTTTTGTTAAAAAAAATGTTTTTGTTAAAAAAAATGTTTTTGTTTGAAAAAGTGAATGTTTTTTAGGCCTGTGTTACATTGATGGATGGAGTGATGGAGTGATGGATGGATGGATGGATGGATGGATAGATAGATGAATAGATGAATATATAGATACATGAGTTTAAACCACTTTTTGTTAAAAAAAATATGTTTTTGTTTGAAAAAGTGAATGTTTTTAGGCCTGTGTTATACATGGATGGATGGAGTGATGGATGGATGGATGGATGGATGGATAGATAGATAAATAGATAGATAGATGAATAGATGAATATATAGATACATGAGTTTAAACAACTTTTTGTTAAAAAAAAAAAAGTTTTTGTTTGAAAAAGTGAATGTTTTTAGGCCTGTGTTATACATGGATGGATGGAGTGATGGAGTGATGGAGTGATGGATGGATGGATGGATAGATAGATGGATAGATGGATAGATGGATAGATGGATAGATGAGTTTGATCGACTGTTTGTTCATATTTTTTTATTGTTTTGTGTTAAATATTGAAAGTAGTCTTTGGACTAATGGTTAGTTTGGGTTTAGGGTTAGTTTGAGGCTATGGTTAGGTTAGGGTTAAAATGGCATATAGGTAGGGAGGTAAAAACGACTTTCACCCTCATTAGTAACCACCCTCATTTGCATAAAGGGCATCTGATTGGCCGAATCTTAACTGTCCATATATCTGCAACGGTGTGTTTTATCTGTACGAAACTTGGTTTATATAGTAATTGATGTATGGCTAGTCGACTGGTGGTGGTTTGGTGCGCCTCTAGCGCCACCAGGTGTGTAGACACGGTACTGCACTTTATTTTTTAGATTTGTTTTTTTTTAACAGGGGTCTATTTTATAAATTGCTGTTGTATCTAGGGTTATTTTATATAGGGGTGGTCTATCCTGGTATATTTTGGGTAGGGTCTGTGTAGGTCCCGCCAGTGGTCAGTGTTTTTTGGTTTTGTTTTCTGTTTTTTTGTGCAGGTGGTGGGTAGGTTTAGCTGGTTAGGTGAGGTAGCGTGCCAGGCCTTTGGCCTTTGACCCTGCATCCATGCAGACGCCCTGACGCAAACTGAACTTGAGTTTTCCCCCAGCTGTTCACCTGTCAATGCAAAATGGTTGCATTTGCCGTGCATATCAGCACGAGTGCTGAAACAGCACCAATGCTGACAGGTAAGTGTCTATTTCTATAGATAGATTGATGGATGGAGTGATGGATGGATGGATGGATGGATGGATGGATGGATGGATGGATGGATGGATGGATGGATGGATGGATAGATAGGTACATGAGTTGAAACAACTTTTTGTTAAAAAAAATGTTTTTGTTAAAAAAAATGTTTTTGTTTGAAAAAGTGAATGTTTTTTAGGCCTGTGTTACATTGATGGATGGAGTGATGGAGTGATGGATGGATGGATGGATGGATGGATAGATAGATGAATAGATGAATATATAGATACATGAGTTTAAACCACTTTTTGTTAAAAAAAATATGTTTTTGTTTGAAAAAGTGAATGTTTTTAGGCCTGTGTTATACATGGATGGATGGAGTGATGGATGGATGGATGGATGGATGGATAGATAGATAAATAGATAGATAGATGAATAGATGAATATATAGATACATGAGTTTAAACAACTTTTTGTTAAAAAAAAAAAAGTTTTTGTTTGAAAAAGTGAATGTTTTTAGGCCTGTGTTATACATGGATGGATGGAGTGATGGAGTGATGGAGTGATGGATGGATGGATGGATAGATAGATGGATAGATGGATAGATGGATAGATGGATAGATGAGTTTGATCGACTGTTTGTTCATATTTTTTTATTGTTTTGTGTTAAATATTGAAAGTAGTCTTTGGACTAATGGTTAGTTTGGGTTTAGGGTTAGTTTGAGGCTATGGTTAGGTTAGGGTTAAAATGGCATATAGGTAGGGAGGTAAAAACGACTTTCACCCTCATTAGTAACCACCCTCATTTGCATAAAGGGCATCTGATTGGCCGAATCTTAACTGTCCATATATCTGCAACGGTGTGTTTTATCTGTACGAAACTTGGTTTATATAGTAATTGATGTATGGCTAGTCGACTGGTGGTGGTTTGGTGCGCCTCTAGCGCCACCAGGTGTGTAGACACGGTACTGCACTTTATTTTTTAGATTTGTTTTTTTTTAACAGGGGTCTATTTTATAAATTGCTGTTGTATCTAGGGTTATTTTATATAGGGGTGGTCTATCCTGGTATATTTTGGGTAGGGTCTGTGTAGGTCCCGCCAGTGGTCAGTGTTTTTTGGTTTTGTTTTCTGTTTTTTTGTGCAGGTGGTGGGTAGGTTTAGCTGGTTAGGTGAGGTAGCGTGCCAGGCCTTTGGCCTTTGACCCTGCATCCATGCAGACGCCCTGACGCAAACTGAACTTGAGTTTTCCCCCAGCTGTTCACCTGTCAATGCAAAATGGTTGCATTTGCCGTGCATATCAGCACGAGTGCTGAAACAGCACCAATGCTGACAGGTAAGTGTCTATTTCTATAGATAGATTGATGGATGGAGTGATGGATGGATGGATGGATGGATGGATGGATGGATGGATGGATGGATGGATGGATGGATGGATGGATAGATAGGTACATGAGTTGAAACAACTTTTTGTTAAAAAAAATGTTTTTGTTAAAAAAAATGTTTTTGTTTGAAAAAGTGAATGTTTTTTAGGCCTGTGTTACATTGATGGATGGAGTGATGGAGTGATGGATGGATGGATGGATGGATGGATAGATAGATGAATAGATGAATATATAGATACATGAGTTTAAACCACTTTTTGTTAAAAAAAATATGTTTTTGTTTGAAAAAGTGAATGTTTTTAGGCCTGTGTTATACATGGATGGATGGAGTGATGGATGGATGGATGGATGGATGGATAGATAGATAAATAGATAGATAGATGAATAGATGAATATATAGATACATGAGTTTAAACAACTTTTTGTTAAAAAAAAAAAAGTTTTTGTTTGAAAAAGTGAATGTTTTTAGGCCTGTGTTATACATGGATGGATGGAGTGATGGAGTGATGGAGTGATGGATGGATGGATGGATAGATAGATGGATAGATGGATAGATGGATAGATGGATAGATGAGTTTGATCGACTGTTTGTTCATATTTTTTTATTGTTTTGTGTTAAATATTGAAAGTAGTCTTTGGACTAATGGTTAGTTTGGGTTTAGGGTTAGTTTGAGGCTATGGTTAGGTTAGGGTTAAAATGGCATATAGGTAGGGAGGTAAAAACGACTTTCACCCTCATTAGTAACCACCCTCATTTGCATAAAGGGCATCTGATTGGCCGAATCTTAACTGTCCATATATCTGCAACGGTGTGTTTTATCTGTACGAAACTTGGTTTATATAGTAATTGATGTATGGCTAGTCGACTGGTGGTGGTTTGGTGCGCCTCTAGCGCCACCAGGTGTGTAGACACGGTACTGCACTTTATTTTTTAGATTTGTTTTTTTTTAACAGGGGTCTATTTTATAAATTGCTGTTGTATCTAGGGTTATTTTATATAGGGGTGGTCTATCCTGGTATATTTTGGGTAGGGTCTGTGTAGGTCCCGCCAGTGGTCAGTGTTTTTTGGTTTTGTTTTCTGTTTTTTTGTGCAGGTGGTGGGTAGGTTTAGCTGGTTAGGTGAGGTAGCGTGCCAGGCCTTTGGCCTTTGACCCTGCATCCATGCAGACGCCCTGACGCAAACTGAACTTGAGTTTTCCCCCAGCTGTTCACCTGTCAATGCAAAATGGTTGCATTTGCCGTGCATATCAGCACGAGTGCTGAAACAGCACCAATGCTGACAGGTAAGTGTCTATTTCTATAGATAGATTGATGGATGGAGTGATGGATGGATGGATGGATGGATGGATGGATGGATGGATGGATGGATGGATGGATGGATGGATGGATAGATAGGTACATGAGTTGAAACAACTTTTTGTTAAAAAAAATGTTTTTGTTAAAAAAAATGTTTTTGTTTGAAAAAGTGAATGTTTTTTAGGCCTGTGTTACATTGATGGATGGAGTGATGGAGTGATGGATGGATGGATGGATGGATGGATAGATAGATGAATAGATGAATATATAGATACATGAGTTTAAACCACTTTTTGTTAAAAAAAATATGTTTTTGTTTGAAAAAGTGAATGTTTTTAGGCCTGTGTTATACATGGATGGATGGAGTGATGGATGGATGGATGGATGGATGGATAGATAGATAAATAGATAGATAGATGAATAGATGAATATATAGATACATGAGTTTAAACAACTTTTTGTTAAAAAAAAAAAAGTTTTTGTTTGAAAAAGTGAATGTTTTTAGGCCTGTGTTATACATGGATGGATGGAGTGATGGAGTGATGGAGTGATGGATGGATGGATGGATAGATAGATGGATAGATGGATAGATGGATAGATGGATAGATGAGTTTGATCGACTGTTTGTTCATATTTTTTTATTGTTTTGTGTTAAATATTGAAAGTAGTCTTTGGACTAATGGTTAGTTTGGGTTTAGGGTTAGTTTGAGGCTATGGTTAGGTTAGGGTTAAAATGGCATATAGGTAGGGAGGTAAAAACGACTTTCACCCTCATTAGTAACCACCCTCATTTGCATAAAGGGCATCTGATTGGCCGAATCTTAACTGTCCATATATCTGCAACGGTGTGTTTTATCTGTACGAAACTTGGTTTATATAGTAATTGATGTATGGCTAGTCGACTGGTGGTGGTTTGGTGCGCCTCTAGCGCCACCAGGTGTGTAGACACGGTACTGCACTTTATTTTTTAGATTTGTTTTTTTTTAACAGGGGTCTATTTTATAAATTGCTGTTGTATCTAGGGTTATTTTATATAGGGGTGGTCTATCCTGGTATATTTTGGGTAGGGTCTGTGTAGGTCCCGCCAGTGGTCAGTGTTTTTTGGTTTTGTTTTCTGTTTTTTTGTGCAGGTGGTGGGTAGGTTTAGCTGGTTAGGTGAGGTAGCGTGCCAGGCCTTTGGCCTTTGACCCTGCATCCATGCAGACGCCCTGACGCAAACTGAACTTGAGTTTTCCCCCAGCTGTTCACCTGTCAATGCAAAATGGTTGCATTTGCCGTGCATATCAGCACGAGTGCTGAAACAGCACCAATGCTGACAGGTAAGTGTCTATTTCTATAGATAGATTGATGGATGGAGTGATGGATGGATGGATGGATGGATGGATGGATGGATGGATGGATGGATGGATGGATGGATGGATGGATAGATAGGTACATGAGTTGAAACAACTTTTTGTTAAAAAAAATGTTTTTGTTAAAAAAAATGTTTTTGTTTGAAAAAGTGAATGTTTTTTAGGCCTGTGTTACATTGATGGATGGAGTGATGGAGTGATGGATGGATGGATGGATGGATGGATAGATAGATGAATAGATGAATATATAGATACATGAGTTTAAACCACTTTTTGTTAAAAAAAATATGTTTTTGTTTGAAAAAGTGAATGTTTTTAGGCCTGTGTTATACATGGATGGATGGAGTGATGGATGGATGGATGGATGGATGGATAGATAGATAAATAGATAGATAGATGAATAGATGAATATATAGATACATGAGTTTAAACAACTTTTTGTTAAAAAAAAAAAAGTTTTTGTTTGAAAAAGTGAATGTTTTTAGGCCTGTGTTATACATGGATGGATGGAGTGATGGAGTGATGGAGTGATGGATGGATGGATGGATAGATAGATGGATAGATGGATAGATGGATAGATGGATAGATGAGTTTGATCGACTGTTTGTTCATATTTTTTTATTGTTTTGTGTTAAATATTGAAAGTAGTCTTTGGACTAATGGTTAGTTTGGGTTTAGGGTTAGTTTGAGGCTATGGTTAGGTTAGGGTTAAAATGGCATATAGGTAGGGAGGTAAAAACGACTTTCACCCTCATTAGTAACCACCCTCATTTGCATAAAGGGCATCTGATTGGCCGAATCTTAACTGTCCATATATCTGCAACGGTGTGTTTTATCTGTACGAAACTTGGTTTATATAGTAATTGATGTATGGCTAGTCGACTGGTGGTGGTTTGGTGCGCCTCTAGCGCCACCAGGTGTGTAGACACGGTACTGCACTTTATTTTTTAGATTTGTTTTTTTTTAACAGGGGTCTATTTTATAAATTGCTGTTGTATCTAGGGTTATTTTATATAGGGGTGGTCTATCCTGGTATATTTTGGGTAGGGTCTGTGTAGGTCCCGCCAGTGGTCAGTGTTTTTTGGTTTTGTTTTCTGTTTTTTTGTGCAGGTGGTGGGTAGGTTTAGCTGGTTAGGTGAGGTAGCGTGCCAGGCCTTTGGCCTTTGACCCTGCATCCATGCAGACGCCCTGACGCAAACTGAACTTGAGTTTTCCCCCAGCTGTTCACCTGTCAATGCAAAATGGTTGCATTTGCCGTGCATATCAGCACGAGTGCTGAAACAGCACCAATGCTGACAGGTAAGTGTCTATTTCTATAGATAGATTGATGGATGGAGTGATGGATGGATGGATGGATGGATGGATGGATGGATGGATGGATGGATGGATGGATGGATGGATGGATAGATAGGTACATGAGTTGAAACAACTTTTTGTTAAAAAAAATGTTTTTGTTAAAAAAAATGTTTTTGTTTGAAAAAGTGAATGTTTTTTAGGCCTGTGTTACATTGATGGATGGAGTGATGGAGTGATGGATGGATGGATGGATGGATGGATAGATAGATGAATAGATGAATATATAGATACATGAGTTTAAACCACTTTTTGTTAAAAAAAATATGTTTTTGTTTGAAAAAGTGAATGTTTTTAGGCCTGTGTTATACATGGATGGATGGAGTGATGGATGGATGGATGGATGGATGGATAGATAGATAAATAGATAGATAGATGAATAGATGAATATATAGATACATGAGTTTAAACAACTTTTTGTTAAAAAAAAAAAAGTTTTTGTTTGAAAAAGTGAATGTTTTTAGGCCTGTGTTATACATGGATGGATGGAGTGATGGAGTGATGGAGTGATGGATGGATGGATGGATAGATAGATGGATAGATGGATAGATGGATAGATGGATAGATGAGTTTGATCGACTGTTTGTTCATATTTTTTTATTGTTTTGTGTTAAATATTGAAAGTAGTCTTTGGACTAATGGTTAGTTTGGGTTTAGGGTTAGTTTGAGGCTATGGTTAGGTTAGGGTTAAAATGGCATATAGGTAGGGAGGTAAAAACGACTTTCACCCTCATTAGTAACCACCCTCATTTGCATAAAGGGCATCTGATTGGCCGAATCTTAACTGTCCATATATCTGCAACGGTGTGTTTTATCTGTACGAAACTTGGTTTATATAGTAATTGATGTATGGCTAGTCGACTGGTGGTGGTTTGGTGCGCCTCTAGCGCCACCAGGTGTGTAGACACGGTACTGCACTTTATTTTTTAGATTTGTTTTTTTTTAACAGGGGTCTATTTTATAAATTGCTGTTGTATCTAGGGTTATTTTATATAGGGGTGGTCTATCCTGGTATATTTTGGGTAGGGTCTGTGTAGGTCCCGCCAGTGGTCAGTGTTTTTTGGTTTTGTTTTCTGTTTTTTTGTGCAGGTGGTGGGTAGGTTTAGCTGGTTAGGTGAGGTAGCGTGCCAGGCCTTTGGCCTTTGACCCTGCATCCATGCAGACGCCCTGACGCAAACTGAACTTGAGTTTTCCCCCAGCTGTTCACCTGTCAATGCAAAATGGTTGCATTTGCCGTGCATATCAGCACGAGTGCTGAAACAGCACCAATGCTGACAGGTAAGTGTCTATTTCTATAGATAGATTGATGGATGGAGTGATGGATGGATGGATGGATGGATGGATGGATGGATGGATGGATGGATGGATGGATGGATGGATGGATAGATAGGTACATGAGTTGAAACAACTTTTTGTTAAAAAAAATGTTTTTGTTAAAAAAAATGTTTTTGTTTGAAAAAGTGAATGTTTTTTAGGCCTGTGTTACATTGATGGATGGAGTGATGGAGTGATGGATGGATGGATGGATGGATGGATAGATAGATGAATAGATGAATATATAGATACATGAGTTTAAACCACTTTTTGTTAAAAAAAATATGTTTTTGTTTGAAAAAGTGAATGTTTTTAGGCCTGTGTTATACATGGATGGATGGAGTGATGGATGGATGGATGGATGGATGGATAGATAGATAAATAGATAGATAGATGAATAGATGAATATATAGATACATGAGTTTAAACAACTTTTTGTTAAAAAAAAAAAAGTTTTTGTTTGAAAAAGTGAATGTTTTTAGGCCTGTGTTATACATGGATGGATGGAGTGATGGAGTGATGGAGTGATGGATGGATGGATGGATAGATAGATGGATAGATGGATAGATGGATAGATGGATAGATGAGTTTGATCGACTGTTTGTTCATATTTTTTTATTGTTTTGTGTTAAATATTGAAAGTAGTCTTTGGACTAATGGTTAGTTTGGGTTTAGGGTTAGTTTGAGGCTATGGTTAGGTTAGGGTTAAAATGGCATATAGGTAGGGAGGTAAAAACGACTTTCACCCTCATTAGTAACCACCCTCATTTGCATAAAGGGCATCTGATTGGCCGAATCTTAACTGTCCATATATCTGCAACGGTGTGTTTTATCTGTACGAAACTTGGTTTATATAGTAATTGATGTATGGCTAGTCGACTGGTGGTGGTTTGGTGCGCCTCTAGCGCCACCAGGTGTGTAGACACGGTACTGCACTTTATTTTTTAGATTTGTTTTTTTTTAACAGGGGTCTATTTTATAAATTGCTGTTGTATCTAGGGTTATTTTATATAGGGGTGGTCTATCCTGGTATATTTTGGGTAGGGTCTGTGTAGGTCCCGCCAGTGGTCAGTGTTTTTTGGTTTTGTTTTCTGTTTTTTTGTGCAGGTGGTGGGTAGGTTTAGCTGGTTAGGTGAGGTAGCGTGCCAGGCCTTTGGCCTTTGACCCTGCATCCATGCAGACGCCCTGACGCAAACTGAACTTGAGTTTTCCCCCAGCTGTTCACCTGTCAATGCAAAATGGTTGCATTTGCCGTGCATATCAGCACGAGTGCTGAAACAGCACCAATGCTGACAGGTAAGTGTCTATTTCTATAGATAGATTGATGGATGGAGTGATGGATGGATGGATGGATGGATGGATGGATGGATGGATGGATGGATGGATGGATGGATGGATGGATAGATAGGTACATGAGTTGAAACAACTTTTTGTTAAAAAAAATGTTTTTGTTAAAAAAAATGTTTTTGTTTGAAAAAGTGAATGTTTTTTAGGCCTGTGTTACATTGATGGATGGAGTGATGGAGTGATGGATGGATGGATGGATGGATGGATAGATAGATGAATAGATGAATATATAGATACATGAGTTTAAACCACTTTTTGTTAAAAAAAATATGTTTTTGTTTGAAAAAGTGAATGTTTTTAGGCCTGTGTTATACATGGATGGATGGAGTGATGGATGGATGGATGGATGGATGGATAGATAGATAAATAGATAGATAGATGAATAGATGAATATATAGATACATGAGTTTAAACAACTTTTTGTTAAAAAAAAAAAAGTTTTTGTTTGAAAAAGTGAATGTTTTTAGGCCTGTGTTATACATGGATGGATGGAGTGATGGAGTGATGGAGTGATGGATGGATGGATGGATAGATAGATGGATAGATGGATAGATGGATAGATGGATAGATGAGTTTGATCGACTGTTTGTTCATATTTTTTTATTGTTTTGTGTTAAATATTGAAAGTAGTCTTTGGACTAATGGTTAGTTTGGGTTTAGGGTTAGTTTGAGGCTATGGTTAGGTTAGGGTTAAAATGGCATATAGGTAGGGAGGTAAAAACGACTTTCACCCTCATTAGTAACCACCCTCATTTGCATAAAGGGCATCTGATTGGCCGAATCTTAACTGTCCATATATCTGCAACGGTGTGTTTTATCTGTACGAAACTTGGTTTATATAGTAATTGATGTATGGCTAGTCGACTGGTGGTGGTTTGGTGCGCCTCTAGCGCCACCAGGTGTGTAGACACGGTACTGCACTTTATTTTTTAGATTTGTTTTTTTTTAACAGGGGTCTATTTTATAAATTGCTGTTGTATCTAGGGTTATTTTATATAGGGGTGGTCTATCCTGGTATATTTTGGGTAGGGTCTGTGTAGGTCCCGCCAGTGGTCAGTGTTTTTTGGTTTTGTTTTCTGTTTTTTTGTGCAGGTGGTGGGTAGGTTTAGCTGGTTAGGTGAGGTAGCGTGCCAGGCCTTTGGCCTTTGACCCTGCATCCATGCAGACGCCCTGACGCAAACTGAACTTGAGTTTTCCCCCAGCTGTTCACCTGTCAATGCAAAATGGTTGCATTTGCCGTGCATATCAGCACGAGTGCTGAAACAGCACCAATGCTGACAGGTAAGTGTCTATTTCTATAGATAGATTGATGGATGGAGTGATGGATGGATGGATGGATGGATGGATGGATGGATGGATGGATGGATGGATGGATGGATGGATGGATAGATAGGTACATGAGTTGAAACAACTTTTTGTTAAAAAAAATGTTTTTGTTAAAAAAAATGTTTTTGTTTGAAAAAGTGAATGTTTTTTAGGCCTGTGTTACATTGATGGATGGAGTGATGGAGTGATGGATGGATGGATGGATGGATGGATAGATAGATGAATAGATGAATATATAGATACATGAGTTTAAACCACTTTTTGTTAAAAAAAATATGTTTTTGTTTGAAAAAGTGAATGTTTTTAGGCCTGTGTTATACATGGATGGATGGAGTGATGGATGGATGGATGGATGGATGGATAGATAGATAAATAGATAGATAGATGAATAGATGAATATATAGATACATGAGTTTAAACAACTTTTTGTTAAAAAAAAAAAAGTTTTTGTTTGAAAAAGTGAATGTTTTTAGGCCTGTGTTATACATGGATGGATGGAGTGATGGAGTGATGGAGTGATGGATGGATGGATGGATAGATAGATGGATAGATGGATAGATGGATAGATGGATAGATGAGTTTGATCGACTGTTTGTTCATATTTTTTTATTGTTTTGTGTTAAATATTGAAAGTAGTCTTTGGACTAATGGTTAGTTTGGGTTTAGGGTTAGTTTGAGGCTATGGTTAGGTTAGGGTTAAAATGGCATATAGGTAGGGAGGTAAAAACGACTTTCACCCTCATTAGTAACCACCCTCATTTGCATAAAGGGCATCTGATTGGCCGAATCTTAACTGTCCATATATCTGCAACGGTGTGTTTTATCTGTACGAAACTTGGTTTATATAGTAATTGATGTATGGCTAGTCGACTGGTGGTGGTTTGGTGCGCCTCTAGCGCCACCAGGTGTGTAGACACGGTACTGCACTTTATTTTTTAGATTTGTTTTTTTTTAACAGGGGTCTATTTTATAAATTGCTGTTGTATCTAGGGTTATTTTATATAGGGGTGGTCTATCCTGGTATATTTTGGGTAGGGTCTGTGTAGGTCCCGCCAGTGGTCAGTGTTTTTTGGTTTTGTTTTCTGTTTTTTTGTGCAGGTGGTGGGTAGGTTTAGCTGGTTAGGTGAGGTAGCGTGCCAGGCCTTTGGCCTTTGACCCTGCATCCATGCAGACGCCCTGACGCAAACTGAACTTGAGTTTTCCCCCAGCTGTTCACCTGTCAATGCAAAATGGTTGCATTTGCCGTGCATATCAGCACGAGTGCTGAAACAGCACCAATGCTGACAGGTAAGTGTCTATTTCTATAGATAGATTGATGGATGGAGGATGGATGGATGGATGGATGGATGGATGGATGGATGGATGGATGGATGGATGGATGGATGGATGGATGGATAGATAGGTACATGAGTTGAAACAACTTTTTGTTAAAAAAAATGTTTTTGTTAAAAAAAATGTTTTTGTTTGAAAAAGTGAATGTTTTTTAGGCCTGTGTTACATTGATGGATGGAGTGATGGAGTGATGGATGGATGGATGGATGGATGGATAGATAGATGAATAGATGAATATATAGATACATGAGTTTAAACCACTTTTTGTTAAAAAAAATATGTTTTTGTTTGAAAAAGTGAATGTTTTTAGGCCTGTGTTATACATGGATGGATGGAGTGATGGATGGATGGATGGATGGATGGATAGATAGATAAATAGATAGATAGATGAATAGATGAATATATAGATACATGAGTTTAAACAACTTTTTGTTAAAAAAAAAAAAGTTTTTGTTTGAAAAAGTGAATGTTTTTAGGCCTGTGTTATACATGGATGGATGGAGTGATGGAGTGATGGAGTGATGGATGGATGGATGGATAGATAGATGGATAGATGGATAGATGGATAGATGGATAGATGAGTTTGATCGACTGTTTGTTCATATTTTTTTATTGTTTTGTGTTAAATATTGAAAGTAGTCTTTGGACTAATGGTTAGTTTGGGTTTAGGGTTAGTTTGAGGCTATGGTTAGGTTAGGGTTAAAATGGCATATAGGTAGGGAGGTAAAAACGACTTTCACCCTCATTAGTAACCACCCTCATTTGCATAAAGGGCATCTGATTGGCCGAATCTTAACTGTCCATATATCTGCAACGGTGTGTTTTATCTGTACGAAACTTGGTTTATATAGTAATTGATGTATGGCTAGTCGACTGGTGGTGGTTTGGTGCGCCTCTAGCGCCACCAGGTGTGTAGACACGGTACTGCACTTTATTTTTTAGATTTGTTTTTTTTTAACAGGGGTCTATTTTATAAATTGCTGTTGTATCTAGGGTTATTTTATATAGGGGTGGTCTATCCTGGTATATTTTGGGTAGGGTCTGTGTAGGTCCCGCCAGTGGTCAGTGTTTTTTGGTTTTGTTTTCTGTTTTTTTGTGCAGGTGGTGGGTAGGTTTAGCTGGTTAGGTGAGGTAGCGTGCCAGGCCTTTGGCCTTTGACCCTGCATCCATGCAGACGCCCTGACGCAAACTGAACTTGAGTTTTCCCCCAGCTGTTCACCTGTCAATGCAAAATGGTTGCATTTGCCGTGCATATCAGCACGAGTGCTGAAACAGCACCAATGCTGACAGGTAAGTGTCTATTTCTATAGATAGATTGATGGATGGAGTGATGGATGGATGGATGGATGGATGGATGGATGGATGGATGGATGGATGGATGGATGGATGGATGGATAGATAGGTACATGAGTTGAAACAACTTTTTGTTAAAAAAAATGTTTTTGTTAAAAAAAATGTTTTTGTTTGAAAAAGTGAATGTTTTTTAGGCCTGTGTTACATTGATGGATGGAGTGATGGAGTGATGGATGGATGGATGGATGGATGGATAGATAGATGAATAGATGAATATATAGATACATGAGTTTAAACCACTTTTTGTTAAAAAAAATATGTTTTTGTTTGAAAAAGTGAATGTTTTTAGGCCTGTGTTATACATGGATGGATGGAGTGATGGATG